>NC_074683.1:43125936-43233436 GCF_029448725.1 Salvelinus fontinalis | reverse complement strand
TTCTAAATCAGTTAATGGATGAGAGAGGCTGAACAGCCAGAAGGAGACACACACGCACGCAGGTCTAGACACACATCAGCACGTCTACACATAAATCTGCGCCCTGAGTGTGTGTGTGTGTGTGCATATGTGTGTGTTTGAGCGCTTCTTTTGACATCCACCCTGCCCATGCCCTGTATGTGTGTTTGTGTGTGTGTGCGAGTGTGTGTGATGGTGTACGTGTGTGTGCATGTGTGTGTGTGTGTTTGAGTGCTCCATTTGACCTCGCCACTGCCCTGAATGTGTGTGTGTGTGTATATATGTGTGTGTATATGTGTGTGTGTGTGTATATATGTGTGTGTGTGTGTGTGTGTTTGTGTGTGTGTGTAGGTATTTTTATGTATATGTGTGTGTGTGTGTGTGTGTATGTATATGTATGTGTGTGTGTGTGTGTGTGTGTGTATGTGTGTGTGTGTGTGTGTGTGTGTGTGTGTGTGTGTGTGTGTGTGTGTGTGTGTGTGTGTGTGTGTGTGTGTGTGTGTTTGTGTGTGTGTGTGTGTCCATGTGTGCGTGAGTGAAGTTTTCCGGCTGCATGGCTCTGGTTGGCAGGTAGGCCTGATGATGTGGTGAAAGGCTATAAAATGGAGGATGGGAACGACCAATCGGTGATTACTAAAGCAGAACGACTACAACGTGTCTGACCTACATGGTACTGAACTCAGCCACTGAAATATCACATTTTCCCCTTTCAGGAAGGGAGAGGGAGAGCGGCAAATACCAGATCATCTGTCATCACCATAGGGTTAGGGGTCAGGGTCAAGGATAGCTCCAGACAGCGTCGGACAGGTAGATGGCTATCTTGAATGAAACCAGGAAACATTCCACTGCAGGATAGCTGGACAGCATGGAGAAGGCCTGGAGACAGTGAACACAGGAAATGTATTAAGAATGGAAATGAGATATGTTATGGAAACAGTTATCTTGTCATACATCATTTATCTTCCCCGGAGTGTGGGGATCATTGACTAGATTGGATGAAAACTGCTTCTCAGAATCAAATCAAAGGCACCTGTCTCACTTCAGAGGTCTCACAGCATTTTAGAGTATTTTTGCCATTTTTGTTGGCACATACAGTATTTAGTCCATCCCCTGCATTTTTACCCTCCCTCCCTCTTTCTCTCCCTCCCTCCCCCTTTTCCCTCCCTCTTTTATCACTCTATCTTCTCTCCCTCCTCCCTCTCTCTCTGGCCACCTATTCTGTGCCCAGTACAGAGGGACAGAGGTGGTATTGTGCTGTACAGAGAGAGTTTCCTCTGACGTCCCCCTGAAGTTCTCCCGAGGCTTGGACATGGCTTTTACAGCAGAGACATAGTTATGTAAGCCGAGCTCAGACAATGCCCCCCTGTACTAACTGTTCTGTCTCTTCCTGTGTCTTCAACACTGATTACACTCAGACTATAGGGGCAGGGAGATTGGAGGGAGGAGATGGGAGGGAGGTGGAGGAAGGTAGGCGGAGGTGGATGAGGTGGAAGGAGGTGGAAAAAGGTGGAAGGAATTGGAAGAAAGAGGAAAAAGGTGGAAGGTAGAAAAAAGTGGGACAAGGTGGAAGGAGGAAAATGTGGAAAAATGTGAGAGAAGGGAGAAGGTGGTAAGAGGTGGAAGAAGGAGTAAGGAGGTGGAGGAATTTGGGAAAATATAGAAAAATAAGGAAAAGGTGAAAAATTATGGAAAATGTGGAAAAGGAGGTAGAAGAAGGAGGAAAAGGGTGGAAGGTGTCACGCCCTGACCTTAGAGATCCTTATTTATTCTCTATGTTTGGTTGGGTCAGGGTGTGACTCGGGTGGGAAAATCTATGCTTTCTATTTCTTTGTCGTTTTGCCGAGTGTGGTTCCCAATCAGAGGCAGCTGTCTATCGTTGTCTCTGATTGGGGATCATATCTAAGTTGTGATTTTCCATTTGGGTTTTGTGGGGTGTTATTTAGTGTCTGTGCCTGACATAACTGTTCACTTTCCTTTTTGGATTTGTTATTTTTGTTTGAGTGTTTCTTGTAAATAAATATCATGAACACTTTCCACGCTGCGCTTTGGTCCACTCTTCCTTCCACCGACGACGAGCGTTACAGAAGGAGGTGGGAAAAGGTGTAAGAAGGAGGGAAAGGTGGAAAAAGGTGGGAGGTTGAAAAAGGTGGAAGAAGGAGGAAAAGGTAGAAAAAGTTAGGAGGTGGAAAAAGGTGTAAGGAGGCGGCAGGTAGTCTAGCGATATAGAATGGTGGGCCAGTAACCGAAAGGTTGATGATTAGAATCTCTGATGGAAATATGTGAAAAATATATTGATGTGCCTTTGAGCAAGGACTTAACCCTAATTTCTCCTGTATGTCGCTCTGGATAAAAGCTTCTGCTAAATGACTCAAATGTAATGTAATTTAAATGGTAGGTGGAAAAGGTGGAAGTAAGAGCAATAGTTGGAGAGGTTGAACAGAGGGATGATGCTCTACATTGACCTCTGGACCTGGCGTATGTCCATTTCCTGGAACATTCAGCCCTCAGATGCACCCTGACACACCTGTCTATGGCTGGTTTACTATACAGGACAAAGACAAAGAAAGTAGGTTAGTATGATCCAAAAATATTATTACATTTTAATCTACATTTTTATAACTACAGCCATTTTGTGATCTGACTAAATCCATAGTCTTTGATGTCTAATGGAAATGAACCAGACATATTTTTTTCATATTTTGTTCTGAATCTTGGTGTTTTTCTTGTTTATAACCCCTGAATTATAATATTTAAAGGCAAGTAGACTGTATAACCACAACACATATCTGTCTTTATGGATATTGATGAATGAAGCCTGTGAACTCAAATATGAAGGTGTGTAGGGACTTCCTGTTTGAATAGCCCTACCCCCTCTGGCCGAGGCCTCGTTCCTGTCTCGTGTGATGGCATGTGGGATGGAACCTCAGTGCCAGAGGGCCGGAGCTCCTAGAAACACACACATACACACATCCATGAACACACTTCGCATTCCAGCGGCCTGGTTCTGGCAGAACCGTGCAGGATGACTGACTGCTGACAGTCTGGACCCAGACATAAACACACATGCACACACTTAGTCACATGCGTACGCTCACACACACACACACATGTGCGTGCACGCACCCACCCACGCACGCACACACACTGTGCCCAATGGTTGTAAACATTGATGGATGAGTCTGAAAGGCGTGTTTGTGATGCTGCCCTACTACTGTATACCAGCACGTGTTTGTGATGCTGCCCTACTACTGTATACCAGCACGTGTTTGTGATGCTGCCCTACTACTGTATACCAGCACGTGTTTATGATGCTGCCCTACTACTGTATACCAGCACGTGTTTATGATGCTGCCCTACTACTGTATACCAGCACGTGTTTGTGATGCTGCCCTACTACTGTATACCAGCACGTGTTTGTGATGCTGCCCTACTACTGTATACCAGCACGTGTTTATGATGCTGCCCTACTACTGTATACCAGCACGTGTTTATGATGCTGCCCTACTACTGTATACCAGCACGTGTTTATGATGCTGCCCTACTACTGTATACCAGCACGTGTTTATGATGCTGCCCTACTACTGTATACCAGCACGTGTTTGTGATGCTGCCCTACTACTGTATACCAGCACGTGTTTGTGATGCTGCCCTACTACTGTATACCAGCACGTGTTTGTGATGCTGCCCTACTACTGTATACCAGCACGTGTTTATGATGCTGCCCTACTACTGTATACCAGCACGTGTTTGTGATGCTGCCCTACTACTGTATACCAGCACGTGTTTGTGATGCTGCCCTACTACTGTATACCAGCACGTGTTTGTGATGCTGCCCTACTACTGTATACCAGCACGTGTTTGTGATGCTGCCCTACTACTGTATACCAGCACGTGTTTGTGATGCTGCCCTACTACTGTATACCAGCACGTGTTTGTGATGCTGCCCTACTACTGTATACCAGCACGTGTTTATGATGCTGCCCTACTACTGTATACCAGCACGTGTTTGTGATGCTGCCCTACTACTGTATACCAGCACGTGTTTGTGATGCTGCCCTACTACTGTATACCAGCACGTGTTTGTGATGCTGCCCTACTACTGTATACCAGCACGTGTTTGTGATGCTGCCCTACTACTGTATACCAGCACGTGTTTGTGATGCTGCCCTACTACTGTATACCAGCACGTGTTTATGATGCTGCCCTACTACTGTATACCAGCACGTGTTTATGATGCTGCCCTACTACTGTATACCAGCACGTGTTTGTGATGCTGCCCTACTACTGTATACCAGCACGTGTTTGTGATGCTGCCCTACTACTGTATACCAGCACGTGTTTGTGATGCTGCCCTACTACTGTATACCAGCACGTGTTTGTGATGCTGCCCTACTACTGTATACCAGCACGTGTTTGTGATGCTGCCCTACTACTGTATACCAGCACGTGTTTATGATGCTGCCCTACTACTGTATACCAGCACGTGTTTATGATGCTGCCCTACTACTGTATACCAGCACGTGTTTATGATGCTGCCCTACTACTGTATACCAGCACGTGTTTATGATGCTGCCCTACTACTGTATACCAGCACGTGTTTGTGATGCTGCCCTACTACTGTATACCAGCACGTGTTTGTGATGCTGCCCTACTACTGTATACCAGCACGTGTTTATGATGCTGCCCTACTACTGTATACCAGCACGTGTTTGTGATGCTGCCCTACTACTGTATACCAGCACGTGTTTATGATGCTGCCCTACTACTGTATACCAGCACGTGTTTATGATGCTGCCCTACTACTGTATACCAGCACGTGTTTATGATGCTGCCCTACTACTGTATACCAGCACGTGTTTGTGATGCTGCCCTACTACTGTATACCAGCACGTGTTTGTGATGCTGCCCTACTACTGTATACCAGCACGTGTTTATGATGCTGCCCTACTACTGTATACCAGCACGTGTTTGTGATGCTGCCCTACTACTGTATACCAGCACGTGTTTGTGATGCTGCCCTACTACTGTATACCAGCACGTGTTTGTGATGCTGCCCTACTACTGTATACCAGCACGTGTTTGTGATGCTGCCCTACTACTGTATACCAGCACGTGTTTGTGATGCTGCCCTACTACTGTATACCAGCACGTGTTTGTGATGCTGCCCTACTACTGTATACCAGCACGTGTTTATGATGCTGCCCTACTACTGTATACCAGCACGTGTTTGTGATGCTGCCCTACTACTGTATACCAGCACGTGTTTATGATGCTGCCCTACTACTGTATACCAGCACGTGTTTATGATGCTGCCCTACTACTGTATACCAGCACGTGTTTATGATGCTGCCCTACTACTGTATACCAGCACGTGTTTATGATGCTGCCCTACTACTGTATACCAGCACGTGTTTATGATGCTGCCCTACTACTGTATACCAGCACGTGTTTATGATGCTGCCCTACTACTGTATACCAGCACGTGTTTATGATGCTGCCCTACTACTGTATACCAGTACGTGTTTATGATGCTGCCCTACTACTGTATACCAGCACGTGTTTGTGATGCTGCCCTACTACTGTATACCAGCACGTGTTTATGATGCTGCCCTACTACTGTATACCAGCACGTGTTTGTGATGCTGCCCTACTACTGTATACCAGCACGTGTTTGTGATGCTGCCCTACTACTGTATACCAGCACGTGTTTGTGATGCTGCCCTACTACTGTATACCAGCACGTGTTTGTGATGCTGCCCTACTACTGTATACCAGCACGTGTTTGTGATGCTGCCCTACTACTGTATACCAGCACGTGTTTGTGATGCTGCCCTACTACTGTATACCAGCACGTGTTTGTGATGCTGCCCTACTACTGTATACCAGCACGTGTTTGTGATGCTGCCCTACTACTGTATACCAGCACGTGTTTGTGATGCTGCCCTACTACTGTATACCAGCACGTGTTTGTGATGGGTTACTGTACATGTTGCCAAAATGCCATGTTTGGGGACGTGATCATAGTAGGCATGTTACCTCACGTGTTGGATGTAGTGGCCAAAGATGCACGTGTTCGTGACGTGTTTTGGGGATTGGTACAGTAGAAATGAATGGAGATTGTGTGAGAGAGCAGAAGACTCTTGAATATTGGACTTGTGGGACACCCCGCTTTTCAAATTTTCCTCATACCTCCATTTTTGCAAGAGACTCTTACATCCCTTTGGGCTAAATGAAGAGAGCGGTAACGAGTGGTAGAGTGAGGGATATGAAAGGAAGGAGAGAAAGAAAGAAAGGAAGGAAAGAGAGAGAGAATAAGTGCAATGAAAAATCAGCAAGGGCCTTAGGGATGGAAAAGACTGCCATTGCAGAAAAAAACAAATGGAAAAAGAGAAAGAATGAAAGGGGGGGATGAGAGAGAGAACACGAAAGAGAACGAAAGAGAGAAAAAGAAAGGGCCAGAGAGACCGAAGAGAGAGCGAGAGTGGGTGTGACACCAAGTTAAAGAGCGCAATTCTATGTGGGTGAGAGAGGGAGCGAGAAAAACAGAAAGGGGGTGTGTCCGCCTCCGTCTGTCCCCTCCCTCTGTAGGTATAGATGCTGCAGGCTGGTCTCCCTGCATCTCGGAGCACAGCACAGAGCCCCAGAGCATCAAGCCTTTCTGCCTCAGACACAGCCTCAGCCAGAGCCTGTCCAGTGTGCTGCACTAGTCCTGAGACCCACCAGCTCAGAGAAGTAGTCCAGCCACCAGAGTCAGCATAACTCACAGAAAACTAGGATAATTACTTTACTATCCTAGTTCTACTATCCTAGTTCTACTGTTCTAGTCATGTACAAGGCTCAGTCTGTGAACTAGTGCAGGATTGGTTGATATTTACTCTGTGAAAGTTCTCCAATACTGTAGTCCAGTAGCTCACCTTAGTCCTCCTCTTAGTTCTGAACTGAGATTATTAAGTCTTCAGTCAACTGCATCTAGTGAGAGCCACCAGCCAGTCCTTTGTACCTGAGACTGCTGCAGATCACCTACCACCATGCAGCTCTCACACACCTTCCTCATCTTCCTCTTCCTCCTTTTCATCGTCGGGATTGCACTGGCCGGCTCGTCCACGGCTCGGAGAAGCAGAGGTAGGTGACATCTGTATCACCATCATTGCCGTCTAAAACCTTTACAGTCAACTCCTAAGAAATGCAATGTTAATGGAATTGCTTTGCTTGTACAAACTGGAGCATGCAGATACAACACAATGAAAAAGACTTGAATTAGAACTGAAGAACGCCAATGCAGAGCTTGCAGTTATACAATATGCACTTATCAGGAGTCCACTTTACATCACATAGCATGAATATATGTTGTTATGGGAATTATGTCATGCAAATTATAGGCTATTGAGTTTTGCAAAGAAGGTTAGCCTCAGATTATATAAATAAAATGTGAATGAAATGCATGTGTACATGCAGTTGAATGAAATGTGGACACCCATGCACATTATATGATTGCAATGCATTTGATGATGCTGACTGCTCAGGTTCATGAAGAATTGTTGCACCAAACTGTACAGTATTATCTTATCACGATCAGACACAGTTAATTCGTAGTAGACAGTTTAGATGAATCCTGTAGTGGTTATGGGTTCAGATAATATTGCTAGACATTATTGCTGTGTTGAATCTGAAACTGGCAAGTGGCTGATATTAAAATCCTTCCGCTGAAACTATGCCCAATGTTATGAAACTTTTGCTCCATTACATGGTCCAAACCAGGGTGACGATTTCATTTTCATGCTATGTGGTTGTGGTATAGGATTCTGCATACTATGCAGCATGATGAATGGTACGCAATTGTTATTATATGTTGGATGGTATGTCCTGCAGGTGTTGCCGTGACAACCACAGGTGGCCGTTACCTTGTCACACATTGCCAGGAAGGCCAGTGAATCTGATGTGTGCCTAGAAGCATGCACCCCGGTTCCTCATAAAGTTTGCCCTATTGTGCTACAATGTCAAATACACTACACTACTGTAGGTCTACTGTACATCATGCTGAAAATGGATGGACTGTCTTTAGTTGACCTGGAGCAAGGTTTTCCAATTCACAACAGGCCATGTCCAAAATTGTGCTTGTGCTGTTTTTATGAGCCACGTGAGTTTGTCCCATTTCTATGAAACAAGGTGGGCAGGCGAGGATGAGAGAGGTTAACTGCTGCCAGAGATCTGTATATAATGACGAGATGCTCATGTCTCCGTCCTAACAATGGTAGTCGTTGTCCTAATGGCAGAAAGGCAGCCGACAAGCTTAGGTCTGCATATTAAGCCCATAGAAATACATTGGGCTTATTTTGGACAGATTTTGGCATTAGTGAAACCTCTCGCTTTGCCTCTTCCTCTCTGCTGCTGCTAATAGTGTTCAGTCTGCACTAATGAAAGTGTTTCCAGGTACAGGTCAGGGTTGTTGGTAGTTTGGCCCTTGTTAGAATGTGCCATGAGCTTGTCCAGAAGTGTGCCAGGTGCTTGTCTCACCTTTGAGACAGAAAATGTGTTTTTATTGCAGTTTAATTATTTGAAATTCAAGTGAAATAGATAGAACAGTAGACATTACAAAGAAATAGAGGCATTTAAAATGTCATATTATGGCTGTACAGTGTTGTAATGATGTGCAAATAGTTAAAGTACAAAAGGGAAAATAAATAAACATAAATATGGGTTGTATTTCCAATGGGGTTGTTTCTTCACTGGTTGCCCTTTTCTTGTGGCAAATCTTGCTGCTGTGATGACACACTATGGTATTTCACCCAATAGATATGGGAGTTTATCTACATTTGATCTGTTTTCAAGTTATTTGTGGGTCTCTTTCTATATCTATAAAGGTGAAATAAATAAAGGTGAAATAAAAATAAAAAAATAATAAAATCTGTCTCTCCCTCCTCTCACTTTTATCTGTCTGTCTGTCTGTCTGTCTGTCTGTCTGTCTGTCTGTCTGTCTGTCTGTCTGTCTCAGCAGTTAGTTATTTTTAAACATGTTTTAAATGGGGCCATAAAATGGAATCTGTTTAATATGGGAATCAGCCCTGTTTTGAGGGATCACTCTGATTAGGATTTTCACAACAGTCACGGGAAACTCTGCCATGCTGTCCCATTAACCCACACCCGCTCTGCCGCATACACAAGGGTCACACACACACGTGCACACACACACACACACACACACACTATATATATATATACACGCAGTGTGTTTTAGTTTAATTCTGGCTCCCGTTTTCCATGTCTCCACAGTGCCGCCACACTGTTTTCTGTGAATTAAAGTTGGGCACTTTGAAAACTTTGATGCTAATAAAGCTGATTTTAAGTGAGTGAGACTACAGAGGGGAGTCGGTTAGAAGGGTAAGCACTGTGGAAAAACTGTGACATTGGCTTACAGACAGTTCCACAGTGTGTTGTTAGCTGAAGTTGGCTTACAGACAATAACATTGAGATTGGATGAACGAGTGTAACGTGAGTTTGCTTTGGAAGTCTGCCAGAGGTGGGTGTGGCTCTTCATTTTGGCATGTGTTCCCTGTCCTTAGTTGGAATATGTTACGTCAAGTTATCTCTGGCTGAAGTGACCTCAAATACAGACTCCGGATCAATTTGTTGATGTGCTTTATACTTCTTTGTGCATGTTAGGTGTATGTGCTCTAACAGCCTGAGAGATGGAGGGATGGACGAGAGAGGTTTAGAAAGATGGAGGGATGATTAGAGAACAATGGAGTGCCGGAGAGATGAAGGGAGGGAGAGTTAGTGAAAGGGAGAAATTGAGTTTTGCTACCAGAGAAAAGAAAACAGCCATATGTGGGAGATATAGTATGAGATCAGGGGGACCAGTGCAGGGGATAGCGTGGGAGCCTTAGCCCAGGCACGGCTTGCTCCAGCTGGGCTGTGAGGTAAAGCTCCCCCTGAGAACCCGGAGCATGGCTGAGCTGGCCCATGGCCGAGGGTGTGGTGTAGTGGTGTGGAGCCCACTATAGCGTAACAAATCCCCTCTCCCCCATCCCGCATTGGAATTTTGTGACAGGTGAGGTATGCTTGTCATTTTACCACCAAGCTGTTTCTGTTTTTCTCAAAGTTGACTCTTTTTGTTTGGAGGCAGAACCATTCCAAACACTGTTTCTTCTAGTTGGCATGGACAAGAGAGATTTTTTACACTTCATTGAATTAAATGAAACCGACTCTGTTACCAAGAGTCGTAAAACTTGTCTTTGCTGGCCGTGGGAAGCCAAGTCCCCTTGCACCTCTCCACCTTCTCATTCCCAGGATAGAAACGCAAGATCCAAACACCTGCAGAGCTGCATAAAATCAACTAGAGCCACAAAGCCCCACGCACACAAAACCTACCTAGCAGTGTGTGAATGTGTGTTTTATGTACTGTATGTGCACACAGCGGGATAATATTAATCAATGGCCTTTCAAAGAGAGGAAGGAGTAGAGGAATGATAGGACACGAGAGGAGAGAAATTGAAAGACAGAGGGCAGAAAACAAGCTGCCAAGAGGACCTAGTTTGGGTGGCAAAAGAGCAAGATTTAAATCAACAATGTGACAATGCTGATTCCAAAGCTACACACACACACACACACACACAAACACCCGCGGAGTGAGTGAGTTTTCATAGCAGCGAGAGCACTGAGCTCACCCTCTGACAGGCCTAATGACCTCCTCCCTCTTCAAGAGGACCATCCATCACCAGGGATGAGCCAAGATAGCCGTCGTGATATCCAATCGCCTCCAGTCAATGTTTCCGCTCAGTGTCTCCTGTCCAAGGGAGGTTCTGCAACCCAGCCCAAGAGGAATAGTGGGATCAGAGTGGAAGTATTTCGGAAGTGTTTATTGTATCTTTTAAGTGTGTTGGCTGTGTTTTCATAGTTTGGCTGATCCTTTGGTCCACTTTTTGTGGTGATTCACATGTATGAGTTTGAGTTTGCATCTCTTGAGCAAGGCAGAATTTCAGTTTAGGATTGTTAAAGTTTAACCTGTCTAGGATCAGCGTGGCGCTAGCGGCACCCCCCCCCCCCCCCACTGAAAAACCAGTGCCGCGAAATTCAAAAAAAATATTTTTTTAAAATATTTAACTTTCACACATTAAAGTCCAATACAGCTAATGAAAGACACAGATCTTATGAATCCAGTCAACATTTCCGATTTTTAAAATGTTTTACAGGGAAGACACAATATGTAAAGATGTACATCTATTACCTAAAAACACATTAGCATAATCCACCATCTTTTATTTGTCCACCAACACCAGTAGCCATCACCAATTCGGCTAAACTAAGATATTTATAGCCCCTAACCAACAAAAAAACTCATTAGATGACAGTCTGATAACATATTTATGGTATGGGATAGGTTTTGTTAGAAAAAAGTGCATATTTCAGGTATATGGCATAGTTTACAATTGCACCCACCATCACAAATGGACTAGAATAATTACAATGAGCAACGTGTTTACCTAACTACTAATCATCAAACATTTCGTAAAAATACACAGCATACACGAATCGAAAGACACAGATCCTGTGAATACAGACAATATTTCAGATTTTCTAAGTGTCTTACAGCGAAAACACAATAAATCGTTATATTAGCTTAGCACATAGCAATTAGCAGCCCAGCATTGATTCTAGCCAAAGTGAGCGATAAAAGTCAACATCGCCAAAAGATATTAATTTTTTCACTAACCTTCTCAGAATTCTTCCGATGACACTCCTGTAACATCACATTACAACATGCATATACAGTTTGATCGAAAATGTTTATATTTAGCCACCAAAATCATGGTTAGACAATGTGAAATGTAACTCAGCTGGTCAGAATTTGTCCTTGCGCCACTTAGACAGTGATCTACTCTTATACATAAATACTCATAAACGTGACTAAAAAATATAGGGTGGACAGGGATTGATAGACAATTTAATTCTTAATACAATTGCGTTATTACATTTTTTAATTTATCCTTACTTTTCAATACAGTTTGCGCCAAGCGAAGCTACGTCAAAAAACATGGCGTCCTAAGCCACTAAAATGTTTCGACAGAAACACGATTTATCATAATAAAAATGTCCTACCTTGAGCTGTTCTTCCATCAGTATCTTGGGCAAAGGATCCTTTCTTGGGAGAAATCGTCTTTTGGTGGAAAGCTGTCCTCTTGCCATGTGGAAATGTCAACTACGTTCGGGATGAACTGAAAAGCGTGCCCAACTTTTCACATCGTTGCAAAAATAAATGTCCCAAAATCGCACTAAACGGATATAAATTGCTATAAAACGCTTTAAATTAACTACTTTGTGATGTTTGTAACTCCTATAACGAGTGAAAAGATGACCGGAGAAATATAACAGGCTAAACTAACGCTTGGAACAGGAGAGGGTCGGTGTCTTCCACGCGCGTTACGCAGCTCCCAAAGAATGACTAGCTTCAGAGTTTTTTCATTTGTAGGGCCTGTGAACGCGCAATCGAGCCCGTTGGAATCGTCATCACGTAAAGGCATCCAGGGGAAGACGTAAGAAGTGTCCGTATAGTCATAGCAACGACAGTGCCCTTTTAACTGACTTCAGAAAAGTGGCCAACATTTCTCAAATCTGACTCCATGTCAGGGAAATTGCTGTAGAATGGGCTCTGTTCCACTTAGAGACAAAATTTCAACTCCTATAGAAACTATAGACTGTTTTCCATCCAATAATAATAATAATATGCATATTGTACGATCAAGGATTTTGTGGGAAGCCGTTTAAAAAATTAGCCACATTAGCATAAATAGTCTAAACAGCGCCCCCATCCCCAACAGGTTAATTAAAGGGTCAATCTGCAGTTGCTACATCCATGTTCGTGCTTAAATTAATGATAAATACCCATTGATTCTTTTAGAATCTAACTTATAAATGCTTCATGAGCTTAGTTCAACTGTCGCACCCCATCAGAACCAAAAATGTAAACTTGTTTCATTTCAATGTTTGTATACAAAATAAATGCAAACAAACGTTTGATATTATGGATGGTCAGTCCTTGCATCCATAGCTCCTCCATAAAAACAAAATATCTCACTGATCCTCCCTCTTAGCAACCACTCCGACAAACCCTGCAGCTATTTGGGAAATGTGCGTTGGTTATCACCTTCTAATAACATTCAGTTGACATTTATGAAAGGCCTTATGATTTATTTATCCATGACATAATAAAACAATCAGCAATGCTGCTGAGATCTGGAACATAGTGTGTCCTAGACAACATGAAGTACACTGCACACACTGTGTCCTTATCACAACATATGCACAACATCTTCATTTACAGCTTAGCTCAACGCTACGGGCGACACTTTCTGACCAGACAGCATCAGATAGATATACTACACATACTGTACCTCAATTGTTTGGAGTTGTTTGGTTGTCTTTGTGGTTCATCAGTGCAAGGTCATAGAGTCAGTTGGTACATGTCATTTAGCTGAAGTATTTATTCTTTACAAATAACAGGCTAACTAGAGGTGTGCTGGCCTCTGCCCTCAGTACAGCCCTAGGTGTGCGTGCGTGCGTGCGTGCGTGCGTGCGTGCGTGCGTGCGTGCGTGCGTGCGTGCGTGCGTGCGTGCGCAATGCCGGAGGTGATGTTCACAAAGCTTTCTGAGTTCCTGGTTCCTCTTGCCAGTTGACATTTTACCCCCACTGTGGTTCTGGATATTAATTTGGTCATCAAGCTCTAGGTCAGATGTAACCGTGACAAAGCTTTGGTCAGTTTGAACATTCTGTGTCGTTGGAGATTTCATCTGTCATTCCTAATCCTCTCTGCCTCATATCCAAGACGATACCAAAATCCTCTTCTTCCCTTAGCTATCTGTGTTATGATTGGCTAATATTCCAATTTCTTGTTATCTATTCTGGTGGCTTGGTTGTGAACAGTTTCCCTTTGATGTAGATTGATGATTGGGGTTATGATACTGTCTATTTATAAACTTCCAGTCATGTTAGACTGGAAATGCAGATAAGTCCCTGTTGTAGAACGGCCAAACTGTTGGGATTTGGACCAGGTTGTTAGGGGACTGAGCCAATGTTTGCTTGTTTTGGAGTTGGAGAAATGCAGCCAGACATTTCCTAATGTTTCATACACTGGAAACCCCTCTCATTGGAGCCAGACCTAGAGCCAATCCCCCATTGTTTCATCAGAAATGTAGAGGGAGAAACAAAACAAATGCAGTCTTGATAGGAAACACACAGTTGGCGAAGGCTGAGTCTAGTCATCAAAGCATGGTTTCCCCTCATTTCTCCCCAACCTCTTTGTCTCTGGCGTCTGCTGGCAGTATGTGCAATTTTTTTTTTAAAAGCACGTTCCACAATTTGCATTTTACTCTTTAGTTTGCCCTTCGATATCTCGCTGCAGTTCGCTGAATGCACATGCTGTACAGTGAAGTAAAATGTCTGAGAATTCTGCTCTCAGACCACTTACTGTATATTTGCCACTCTCACCTTTGCTTTACTTCTCTCTGTTTTTGTGTTTATCTTCACGTGCTAATGAGGCAGACACTTTAAATCCTTCCCTAAACTCTCATACCAAACACAGTCCTGGCCAAAGGTCTCTCACCCAGTTAACACTGCTGTTTACACTACCAGTAAACACCAATGAAACCAGTCTTCTGCCCCTGCACTGGGTTTTCTCTGTAGTCCAGCTTGGGTCTTTGTCTCTCTATGGTTTCTGTCCCTGTGTAACCTCTTTCTCTGAGCTCCTTGTGTAGGGCATGTGGTCTTGGGGGTTCAAACTCTGTTGATTTTGGCAGGATATGTCAACATATTTGGCAGCAGACTGTGTGTGTGTGTGTGTGTGTGTGTGTGTGTGTGTGTGTGTGTGTGTGTGTGTGTGTGTGTGTGTGTGTGTGTGTGTGTGTGTCTGTGTGTCTGTGTGTGTGTGTGTGTGTGTGTGTGTGTGTGTGTGTGTGTGTGTGTGTGTGTGTGTGTGTGTGTGTGTCTGTGTCTGTGTCTGTGTGTGCCTGTCTGTGTCTGTGTCTGTGTGTGTGTGTGTGTGTGTGTGTGTGTGTGTGTGTGTGTGTGTGTGTGTGTGTGTGTGTGTGTGTCTGTGTGTGTGTGTGTGTGCGCGTAATCGATTACTGAGATGTATCGTTGAACACATTAGGGCGGTATTATAAACACAATCCCTCGGTTTGTTAATTAGCTTAATTAGCTTTGAGCTAAACTACTTCTATGCTTGCTTCGAGGCAAATAACACTGAAACATGCATCACACAACTGTGTGATCATGCTCTCCGCAGCCGATATGAGTAAGACCTTTAAACAGGTCAACATTTGGATTACCAGGACATGTACTGCGAGCATGCCCTGACCAACTGGTAAGAGTCTTCACTGACATTTTCAACCTCTCCCTGTCCGAGTCTGTAATACCAACTTGTTTTAAGCAGACCACCATAGTCCCTGTGCCCAAGAACACTAAGGTAACCTGCCTAAATGACTACTGACCCGTAGTACTCAAGTCTGTAGCCATGAAGTGCTTTGAAAGGCTGGTCATGGCTCACATCAACACCGTTATCCCTGAAGCCCTAGACCCCCACTCCAATTTGCATACCGCCCTACCAGATCCACAGATGATGCAATCTCTATTGCACTCCACACTGCCCTTTCTCACCTGGACAAAAGGAACACCTATGTGAGAATGCAATTAATTTACTACAGCTCAGCGTTCAACACCATAGTGCCCTCAAAGCTCATCACTAAGCTAAAGACCGTGGGACTAAACACCTCCCTCTGCAACTGGATTCTGGACTTCCTGACAGGCCGCCTCAGGGGGTAAGGGTAGGTAACAACACATCCGCCATGCTGATCCTCAACAAAGTGGCCCCTCAGGAGTGCATGCTCAGTCCCCTCCTGTACTCCCTGTTCACTCATGACTGCACAGCCAGGCACGACTCCAACACCATCATTAAGTTTGCCGATGACACAACAGTGGTAGGCCTGATCACCGACAATGATGAGACAGCCTACAGGGAGGAGGTCAGAGACCTGCCCATGTGGTGCCAGGACAACAACCTCTCCCTCAACGTGATCAAGACAAAGGTGATGATCGTGGACTACAGGAAAAGGAGGACCGAGCACGCCCCCAATAACGGGGCTGTAGGGGAGCAGGTTGAGAGCTTCAAGCTCCTTGTTGTCCACATCACCAACAAACTAACATGGTCCAAGCACACCAAGACAGTGGTCCTCAGATCCTCAAAAGTTTCTACAGCTGCACCATCGAGAGCATCCTGACTAGTTGTGTCACTGCCTGGTATGGCAATTGCTCGGCCTCCGATTACATGGCACTACAGAGGGTAGTGCGTACGGCCCAGTACATCACTGGGGTCAAGCTACCTGCTATCCAGGACCTCTACACCAGGCGGTGTCAGAGGAAGGCCCTAAAAATTGTCAAAGACTTCACCCACCCTAGTCATAGACTGTTCTCTCTGCTACCACACGGCAAGCGGTACCGGAGCACCAAGTCTAGGTCCAAGAGGCTTCTAAACAGCTTCTACCCCCAAGCCATGAGACTCCTAAACATCTAATCAAATGGCTACCCGGACTATTTGCATTGCCCTCCCCCACACCCTATTTCATTCCGCTGCTACTCTCTGTTATTATCTATGCATAGTCACTTTAATAACTCTACCTAAATGTACATATTACCTCAATTACCTCGACTAACTGGTGCCCTCGCACATTGACTCTGTACCGGTCATCCCCATGTTGTCACGTTCCTGACCTGTTTTCCTTATGTCAAGCCGTAACAGTATATAGTCTCACTGTTGTTATTTTACTGCTGCTCTTAAATTACTTGTTCCTTTTATTTCTTATTCTTATTCATATTTTTTAACTGCATTGTTGCTTAGGGGCTCGTAAGTAAGCATTTGACTGCAAGGTCTACTGTAAGGTCTGTTGTTTTCGGTGCATGTGACTAATACAATTTGATTTGTTTCCATTGTCTATGTAATCAAAACCAGTCTTATGACTATTATTGGTCCAATTCAAAGCAGCCTCTGTCTGTGTGTGTAGAGTAAGAGGAAAGGCATTCATTGTGCCCAATGTGTGTGTGTGTGCCCTCCATTCCGACCTTACTGAACACTCTCCTCTCCCACAGTGAGACGTCAGAACATGAAGGTGAGGATCAATGCTACAGGCGACACCATCGTGATGAAGTTTGTACGTCCGAACGCTGACACCAAGCTGGAGGGTTACATCCTGGGCTACGGCAGCAGCATGTTCTCTAAACAGTTCATCCAACTCCCAGAGAACGGACTGCCCTACGAGACAGAGATCGGTGAGGCGTGTGTGTTTTGTGTGTTATGTATGACTGCATGATCATTCCCCATGGCATTGACACCATAATCAAAATGTGAATGATGCCATGTAGGTTTTCCAAAGGAATACAAAGATTTGAGCCTTTGAGGCTTACAGACCAGAAACTATAGAGTGGTCTCGCACACATCTCGCACACATGTGTGTTATGTTGACGTTTTAGTCATGGTTTGATTAATGTCATCACCGACAGAGAACACATCTGTGCAGACTCCAACACCCCTCCAAAACACACACACCTACACACCAGTGGAGGCTGCTGTGGGGAGGACGGCTCAGAATAATGGCTGGAACAGAGCAAATGGAATGCCATGTGTTTGATGTATTTGATACCATTCCACCCATTCCCCTCCAGCCATTACCACGAGCCCGTCCTCTCAAATGAAGGTGCCAGCAACCTCCTGTGTTACACACATGTAGATGCACACACACACACACACACTTCACTCTCAGTGTGATGTCAAAGACAGCCTGCCCTATTCATTTCTGGAATGTTCGGTCAGGTCACATTTGAGAATGTCCAAATTCAACCCCATTGAGGGCCTCCTGAAACACGATCAAATTCAGAGACAATAATTAACAATCTTCTGTGATCAAGGCTATTCCCTGACTCTATTCCAGATGCCGAGCCCAAGTACCTGATCGCTGTCCAGCCCATCCCAGTCAATGATGTGAAGAAACAGTGCACAGGTACCGCACATGCACCAACTTCAAGTGTTACCAGTAATAATATGATAAATTACATTGACTCTTTTCTAATTTATGCCCATTCCTTTCAATCTGACGAGGTTTACCTTTGAACTGACCCCTGTGACTCCACAGGCAACGTGAACCTGGAGAAGCCCCTCCACCTAGTGATTGGGTCCGTGACCCCCACCTCCGTGCTGCTGTCCTGGGGAACCTTCCTCAAGACGCCTTACGAGGGGAACATCATGAACGACTGCCTGGAGGACGGGTGAGTTAGCGCATGCACACACATGCACGCTCAGCAGAGTGAGCCAGTACAGGTACACAGCCCAACCTACCTACAGAGGTTCCGGTGCTGGTTCCTCATGCTCTGAGTCACACCACAGTAAGAAAATTATTTTCACAGCTTGAGAAAAACAAAGCTGATTTCACTCAAACTCAACCTCATATTATATACAACAGACAGCTTTAAACATGTGGTCGAACTGCAACACATCGTCTGCCAGTCTTTCTGGTTACTGAGTGGAAGTGGAAAGCAGTGGGCGAGGGCACAGCTGTTTAGTAGTGGTTGGAGTGATCCTCATCCTACACATCAACTCATTGACACATTCTTCTCTACTTCTCTAAACTTCCCCTGGAAAAGACATTGGAAAGCTTGACCTCACCCTACTCTGCTCCCAGTCCCTGCTGGCTTTTTAAACTCTCTAATGTCAGTTATGGCTGTCACTGCCCTGTGCCCCTGGCCTGCACAACACTTCTCAACCAGGATACCAGAACTTACAGCTTTGCTTTCATGGCAGTCACTGACACAAAATGGTGGACAGACTCTCACAGTTTCATAACAAGCCATTGTTTTAACTTACAAATCAATCCTAGGAAACTGTGCCATCATAATGCTTTATTATCCATGTTACCACAGAATTTCTGACATTTCTATTCAATTCTATGTTTGTTGACACTTGTCACTGCAGCATACACAATGTTCTAATACTACTGATGAAAATGTGTGATAATGAACAATGTTGTGTTCTATCTGGGTTGACCCAGGAATTACACGGTGCGCTACCGTGAGAGGAACCGGAAGTGGACCTACCAGACATGCCCCGCAAGCGACACGGTCATTGACAGCCTTAAGCCCAACACGGCCTATGAGTTTGGTGTCCGACCCAACAACAAGGAACGCAGCGGAGTGTGGAGCAAGCCAGTCATCCACAACACCAACATGAGTGGTACGTCTCCTAAACCCTTCCCCTCTTTCCTTCCATAGTTCAAATCATTCCCCCTTTAAATGCCCAAATTTGATGCAGCATTGACTCTGTCAGCATCTCACACAGATCACATGTTTTATATTTACTGTATATTCCTTATGGTCCAATGCTAGTAACATATATTCTATTAGTTCCAGTTATTCATTAGTATTGTGTTGTGTTTTCCAGGGAAGGCTGTGCAGAAACCCTACAAACAAAGGACCCCTCTGAAACCTGTAGTAAGTACTGCACTCATTGCTCTTTTACTGTGCTCTAGTGATTATGTAGTGTGCTCTAGTATGCAGTGTTTTAGTATGTAATGTGCTCTAGTGTGTAGTGTGCTCAAATATGTAATGTGCTCTAGTGTGTAGTGTTTTAGTATGTAGTGTGCTCTAGTGTGTAGTGTGCTCTAGTGTGTAGTGTGCTCTAGTATGTAATTTGTGTGGTGTGCTCAAATATGTAATGTGCTCTAGTGTGTAGTGTTTTAGTATGTAGTGTGCTCTAGTATGTAATGTGCTCTAGTGTGTACTGTGCTCTAGTATGCAATGTACTCTAGTATGTAATGTGCTCTAGTATGTAATGTGTTCTAGTGTGCAATGAGCTCTAGTGTGTAATATGCTCTAGTGTGTACTGTGCTCTAGTATGCAATGTACTCTAGTATGTAATGTGCTCTAGTATGTAATGTGTTCTAGTGTGCAATGAGCTCAAGTGTGTAGTATGCTCCAGTGTGCAATGAGCTCTAGTGTGTAGTGTGCTCTAATGTGTAGTGTGCTGTAGTGTGTAGTGTGCTCTAGTGTGTAGTATGCTCCAGTGTGTAATGTGCTCTAGTGTGTAGTGTGCCCTAGTATGTAATGTGCTCTAGTATGTAGTGTGCCCTAGTATGTAATGTGCTCTAGTGTGTAGTGTGCCCTAGTATGCAATGTGCTCTAGTATGTAGTGTGCTATAGTGTGTAGTATGCTCTAGTGTGTAATGTGCTCTAGTGTGTAAGGAGCTATAGTATGCAGTGTGCCCTAATATGTAGTGTGCCCTAATATGTATTGTGCCCTAATATGTAGTGTGCCCTAATATGTAGTGTGCTCTAGTATGTAATGTGCTCTAGTGTGTAATGTGCTCTAGTGTGTAGTGTTTTAGTATGTACTGTGCTCTAGCATGTAATGTGCTCTAGTTTGTAATGTGCTCTAGTGTGTAGTGTGCCCTAGTATGTAATGTGCTCTAGTGTGTAATGTGCTCTAGTGTGTAATGTGCTCTAGTGTGTAGTGTGCTCTAGTATGTAATCTGCTCTAGTGTGTAATGTGCTCTAGTATGCAATGAGCTCTAGTATGCAATGAGCTCTAGTTTGTGTTGTGTTCTAGTGATTATGTAGTGTGCCCTAGTATGCAGTGTGCACTAATATGTAGTGTACTCTAGTATGTAGGGTGCTCTAGTATGTAGTGTGATCTAGTGTGCGCTAGTATGTACTGTAGTGTGCTCTAGTATGTAGTGTGATCTAGTGTGCGCTAGTATGTACTGTAGTGTGCTCTAGTATGTAGTGTGATCTAGTGTGCGCTAGTATGTACTGTAGTGTGCTCTAGTATGTAGTGTGATCTAGTGTGCGCTAGTATGTACTGTAGTGTACTCTGTTATGTAGTGTGCTCTGGTGTGTAGTGTGCTGTAGTGTGTAATGTGCTCTAGTGTGTAGTGTGCTCTGGTGTGTAGTGTGCTCTAGTGTGTAGTGTGCTCTAGTGTGTAGTGTGCTCTAGTATGTAGAGAGCTCTAGTATGTGGTGTGCTCTAGTATGTGGTGTGCTCTAGTGATTATGTATTGTGCCCTAGTATGCAGTGTGCCCTAGTGTGTAATGTGCTCTAGTGTGTAATGTGCTCTAGTGTGTAATGTGCTCTAGTGTGTAGTGTTTTAGTATGTACTGTGCTCTAGCATGTAATGTGCTCTAGTGTGTAATGTGCTCTAGTGTGTAATGTGCTCTAGTGTGTAGTGTGCTCTAGTATGTAATCTGCTCTAGTGTGTAATGTGCTCTAGTATGCAATGAGCTCTAGTATGCAATGAGCTCTAGTTTGTGTTGTGTTCTAGTGATTATGTAGTGTGCCCTAGTATGCAGTGTGCACTAATATGTAGTGTACTCTAGTATGTAGGGTGCTCTAGTATGTAGTGTGATCTAGTGTGCGCTAGTATGTACTGTAGTGTGCTCTAGTATGTAGTGTGATCTAGTGTGCGCTAGTATGTACTGTAGTGTGCTCTAGTATGTAGTGTGATCTAGTGTGCGCTAGTATGTACTGTAGTGTACTCTGTTATGTAGTGTGCTCTGGTGTGTAGTGTGCTGTAGTGTGTAATGTGCTCTAGTGTGTAGTGTGCTCTGGTGTGTAGTGTGCTCTAGTGTGTAGTGTGCTCTAGTGTGTAGTGTGCTCTAGTATGTAGAGAGCTCTAGTATGTGGTGTGCTCTAGTATGTGGTGTGCTCTAGTGATTATGTATTGTGCCCTAGTATGCAGTGTGCCCTAGTATGTAGGGTGCTGTAGTATGTGGTGTTCTCTAGTGATTATGTAGTATGCGCTAGTATGTAGTGTGCCCTAGTATGTAGGGTGCTCTAGTATGTAATGTGCTCTAGTGTGTAGTGTGCTATAGTGTGTGGTATGCTCTAGTGTGTAATGTGCTCTAGTGTGTAATGAGCTATAGTATGCAGTGTGCCCTAATATGCAGTGTGCTCTAGTGTGTAATGTGCTCTAGTGTGTAATGTGCTCTAGTGTGTAATGTGCTCTAGTGTGTAATGTGCTGTAGTGTGTAGTGTGCTCTAGTGTGTAGTATGCTCCAGTGTGTAATGTGCTCTAGTGTGTAGTGTGCCCTAGTATGTAATGTGCTCTAGTGTGTAATGTGCTCTAGTGTGTAATGTGCTCTAGTGTGTAGTATGCTACAGTGTGTAGTATGCTACAGTGTGTAATGTGCTCTAGTGTGTAATGTGCTCTAGTGTGTAGTGTGCTATAGTGTTAAGTATGCTCTAGTGTGTAATGTGCTCTAATGTGTAGTGTGCTCTAGTATGTAGTGTGCTCTAGTGTGTAATGTGCTCTAGTGTGTAATGAGCTGTAGTGTGTAGTGTGCTCTAGTGTGTAGTATGCCCTAGTGTGTAATGTGCTCTAGTGTGTAATGAGCTATAGTATGCAGTGTGCCCTAATATGCAGTGTGCCCTAATGTGTAGTGTGCTCTAATGTGTAGTGTGCTCTAATGTGTAGTGTGCTCTAGTATGTAGTGTGCTCTAGTGTGTAATGTGCTCTAGTGTGTAATGTGCTCTAGTGTGTAATGTGCTCTAGTGTGTAATGTGCTCTAGTGTGTAATGTGCTCTAGTGTGTAGTGTGCTCTAGTGTGTAGTATGCTCTAGTGTGTAATGTGCTCTAGTGTGTAATGAGCTATAGTATGCAGTGTGCCCTAATATGTAGTGTGCCCTAATATGTAGTGTGCCCTAATATGTAGTGTGCTCTCGTATGTAATGTGCTCTAGTATGTAATGTGCTCTAGTGTGTAGTGTACCCTAGTATGTAATGTGCTCTAGTGTGTAATGTGCTCTAGTGTGTAATGTGCTCTAGTGTGTAGTGTGCTCTAGTATGTAATGTGCTCTAGTGTGGAATGTGCTCAAGTATGCAATGAGCTCTAGTATGCAATGAGCTCTAGTTTGTGTTTTGTTCTAGTGATTATGTAGTGTGCCCTAGTATGCAGTGTGCACTAATATGTAGTGTGCTCTAGTATGTACTGTAGTGTACTCTGTTATGTAGTGTGCTTTGGTGTGTAGTGTGCTTTGGTGTGTAGTGTGCTCTAGTGTGTAGTGTGCTCTAGTGTGTAGTGTGCTCTGGTGTGTAGTATGCCCTAGTGTGTAATGTGCTCTAGTGTGTAATGAGCTATAGTATGCAGTGTGCCCTAATATGCAGTGTGCCCTAATGTGTAGTGTGCTCTAATGTGTAGTGTGCTCTAATGTGTAGTGTGCTCTAGTATGTAGTGTGCTCTAGTGTGTAATGTGCTCTAGTGTGTAATGTGCTCTAGTGTGTAATGTGCTCTAGTGTGTAATGTGCTCTAGTGTGTAATGTGCTCTAGTGTGTAGTGTGCTCTAGTGTGTAGTATGCTCTAGTGTGTAATGTGCTCTAGTGTGTAATGAGCTATAGTATGCAGTGTGCCCTAATATGTAGTGTGCCCTAATATGTAGTGTGCCCTAATATGTAGTGTGCTCTCGTATGTAATGTGCTCTAGTATGTAATGTGCTCTAGTGTGTAGTGTACCCTAGTATGTAATGTGCTCTAGTGTGTAATGTGCTCTAGTGTGTAATGTGCTCTAGTGTGTAGTGTGCTCTAGTATGTAATGTGCTCTAGTGTGGAATGTGCTCAAGTATGCAATGAGCTCTAGTATGCAATGAGCTCTAGTTTGTGTTTTGTTCTAGTGATTATGTAGTGTGCCCTAGTATGCAGTGTGCACTAATATGTAGTGTGCTCTAGTATGTACTGTAGTGTACTCTGTTATGTAGTGTGCTTTGGTGTGTAGTGTGCTTTGGTGTGTAGTGTGCTCTAGTGTGTAGTGTGCTCTAGTGTGTAGTGTGCTCTGGTGTGTAGTGGGCTCTAGTATGTAGTGTGCTCTAGTGATTATGTATTGTGCCCTAGTATGCAGTGTGCCGTAGTATGTAGGGTGCTGTAGTATGTGGTGTGCTCTAGTGATTATGTAGTGTGCGCTAGTATGCAGTGTGCCCTAGTATGTAGGGTGCTCTAGTATGTAGGGTGCTCCAGTATGTAGTGTGCTCTAATGTGTATTGTGCTCTAGTATGCAATATGCTCTAGTGTGTAGTGTGCTCTGGTATGTAATGTGCTGTAGTGTGTACTGTTTTAGTATGTAGTATGCTCTAGTATGCAATGTGATCTAGTTTGTGGTGTGCTCTAGTATGTAATGTGCTCTAGTGTGAAGTGTGTGCTAGTATCTAGTATGCTCTAATGTGTAATGTGCTATAGTGTGTAGTGTGCTCTAGTATGTAATGTGCTCTAGTATGTAATGTGATCTAGTGTGTAATGTGCTCAAGTAAGTCTTTAGTAAGTCTACAGAGTGTAATATAAGAGCTGCAAGCAGCACTTTCTTTCCATCCTACTCCTTATTGGAAAATAGCTAAACAAGCAGCTAGCCATATTTGGCCAAGACCAGTAAAGACGACCATAGCCAGCTAATATCTGCATTACTAAGGAGGAGAGGAGAGGAGAGGAGAGGAGAGAAGAACTGGAGGAAAAAGAGGGCATAGTAAATATTGGAGTTTGGAAAGAGGTGGAGCAGAAAAGAGAGGAGAGAAGAGAGTGGAGGGAAATATGGAGAGAAGCGTTGGCCTTAACTTTCTGGCCGTGCTTAGTGACTGGACTGTGTGTCTCTGTCGTCTCACGTGCCGCCGGCCCCACTCTCGTAAAGCTGCACAGCTGGCCAGCATCAGCCGCAACACTGGCACTTCCTGAGGGAAAGTTGGAATAACGATCTTCCCGCTGGAGAGTTTACAGATCAGATATGGAGAAGAGGGCATGGGGTTATGTGAGAGGGAGTGAGAGGGAGTGAGAGGGAGTGAGAGGGAGTGAGAGGGAGTGAGAGGGAGTGAGAGGGAGTGAGTGAGAGGGAGTGAGTGAGAGGGAGTGAGAGGGAGTGAGAGGGAGTGAGAGTGAGAGAGAGATAATTGATTCTTTGACATATTCTCTACATATTATCATTGTTGTATAATTTTTCCATTTTATTTTATTTAACCTGTATTTATCCAGACAATTCAATTAAGAACTAATTAAGAACTTATTTACATTGACAGACAGGCCAGTGACGACTCATACAGTATCATCTCTCTTTCTCCACCCCCTCCCTGTCACTCCCCCACATCTCTCTTTCTCTCCCCCCATCTCTCGCTCACTCTCTTTCTCTCTCCTAATAGAAAACGGTCAACATGCCACAGGCCTTCTTCCCTCCTCGTCACGGTAAGCCAATAGACACAGACAGACAGACACACACATTGATTTGATTTTGATTTGACACAGACACAGACACAGACACAGACACAGACACAGACACAGACACACAGACACAGACACACAGTCACACAGACACACAGACACACAGACACACAGACACACAGACACACAGACACACAGACACACAGACACACAGACACACAGACACACAGACACACACACAGACACAGACACAGACACAGACACAGACACAGACACAGACACAGACACACACAGACACAGACAGACACACACACACACAGACACACACACAGACAGACACACACACAGACAGACACACACACACACACAGACACACACACACACAGACACACACACACACACACACACAGACACACACACACACAGACACACACACAGACACACACACAGACACACACACAGACACACACACAGACACACACACAGACACACACACACACACAGACACACACACACACACACACACACACACACACACACACACACACACACACACACACACACACACACACACACACACACACACACACACACACACACACACACACACACACAGAGAGGGAGGGCAAACTCCAAAATACCCCTTATCTAGTGAGTTTGTCCATCAAGCAGCTAAAGGCAGCCCAGATAAAACATGTGCCTGGGAGAGAGATGAGTCATATCATGACAAGTCATTTTCTCCTTCACAAAGCTAAGCCAGGTGGAATCATGGGAAGAGTTGACAGGTTAGTGCATCGATGTACCTGTTACTGAGTCACAATCTCTAGTATTGAACAGTTAAGTCTGTTGCGGTCTCCTGTGACCTATCAGTTAAGTACTGATACTCTGTCTCCAAACATCTTAGCATACTGGTAAGTCATTCATCTGCTACACACTCCCCATTATCAAACACTTTGTTATTTTGTGTTACTATTTCATTTATTTATTTTATTATTATTATTTTTTTTTACTCTGCATTGTTGGGAAAGGGCTCATAAGTAAGCATTTCACGACAAAATCTACATCTGTTTTATTCGGTGCATGTGGCAAATATATTTTATTTTGATTTGACACACAAACGCACAGTGACACACACACACACACACACACACACACACACACACACACACACACACACACACACACACACACACACACACACACACACACACACACACACACACACACACACACACACACTTTGGTCATACCCACTGAACCCTGGTTTAATACAGCAGCAAAGACTTTATAGGACGTGATGATTTATCACTCTCCCTCAGAAACGTCTGTTTCACCCCTCCTCACTGAACCCTGCTCTGAGGAACCAGCACTGGAATCATTTTTAATAGGACGTCTGATTTACGACTCTGCAGACACGACCTCATCATCATTCAATCCCATGTTATACAGTAATCTCTTATTCTTCCTTCTGATTACCACAGTGTTTATTCCAGGTGACCAGAGAAGATGGCATTCCTGTGTACCTACTGTACATACAATACATGTTGCTTTGGATGACGATGTGATCAGCAAGATACATGCTTGCTAGGGCTGTCAATGTTTTGAAATCATTCTTTTGACAGGCATACTGTACAATCTGCTCTTAACTGTAATGCACTGAGCCCATGCATACAGTACATACTGCACTGCAGTGAACTGAACAGAGCTGCATGCATGTTATTTTCATTTGGAAGCTCCAGGATGGCAAAGTGATGATAGCTGTTTTGATGTGTGTCCCTTCCTTCTGTTCAGCTGTCCATAACAGGAGCCAGGGCAGAATCCTCTTCAGGACCCCTGTAGCTCCAAGGACCACTTTCGGTAATGAGCCATGCAACTCTGTCCTATGATCTCTCCTTCTTGATCTTATTCCTTCTTGACCTTGCAGTTTTTTTCAATCTTATGCTTTTCATGTCTCTTTCTTTTCCTCTGAAAACCATTTCACAGTTTATATCCTGTAGCAGGACATCAAATCTCTCTCCACAGATTGTGTGTGATTTTTTAAGTTTGCTATATTCCTCAGCGCCAACCTCGGCCAATAGACAGCACTTCGTGTCCACTCCCCGACCCTCAATGCCTCAGGTGCAGCACGAGCCAACTGGTAAACAGACAGACACTTTACTCCCTAATGAGACAGGACGGCTTAACTGTCAGTCAGCTTGCCTGCAGCCAATGACAGGGTGGGTGGGTGGGTGGGCGTGGTTTCAGAGGGATCTTTTTTATGATTGGCTGCATGAGTAAGATTGGTATGCACTGAGTACAGTAAGTAGAGAGCCCCGGATCTCAGGACAAGATGGCTGTCAGTTCCAATACTGCCTCAGACAATTCCCAAGAAGGCGGAGGTAGGTTGCCATGGCAGCATGACTTAGCCACGTGGTTGTATGGTCCTATTGAGAACATCCCATAACCTTTTGAGCACATTGCATAAGCGCTGCTTGTTCCCGCAATGCGTTTCTCATCAGTTTTGTCCCACAAACAAGTCAATCGTCTCTCTCTGTCTTCCGCTACACTCTTAGAAAAAAGGGTTCCAAAAGGATTCTTCGGCTGTCCCCATAGGATAACCCTTTTTGGTTCCAGGTAGAACCCTCTGTGGAAAGGGTTCTACATGGAACCCAAAAGGGTTCTACCTAGAATCAGATAGGGTTCTTCAAAATGTTCTCTCGTGGGGACAGCCGAAGAACCCTTTTAGGATCTAGATACACTCTTAGAAAAAAAGGTGCTATCTTTGTCTCACTTCTTTACAGTCTCTGTGCATCCATTTGTCCATACTGTGTATCAATCAGCATCTTATACCATGATACCTGTCCACATTCATTAATCTGTTGATTTCAAGACATTTAAAACATTCCACTCAACATTCCCCAACACAACTGTTCATTTAGAATCATTGTTTTAACTCACAGTGCTTTGCTTTCAGCCAGTTGCAGTCTAGAAGGTGTTCAGTCTGCATGATAAAGTAGCATGCAACAAAATGATCCCGCTTTCTCCCCAACAGGAACAGAGCCTCAGCTCTACCATAACATTTCCTAATTTTTCATCTTCTATACTCTGTACCTCCTTTCTATCCTATCCCTTCCCTTCCCATCTTATTCTGATCATTCCCTTCCTATCCCTTCCCTTCATATCCTATCCTATCCTATCCTATCCTATCCTATCCTATCTTATCCCTTCCCTTCCTATCCTATCCTTTCCCTTCCTATCCTATCCTATCCCTTCCCATCCTATCCTATCCTATCCTATCCTATCCTATCTTATCCTATCCCTTCCCTTTCTATCCTATCCTATCCTATACTATCCTTTCCTTTCCTATCCTATCCTTTCCCTTCCCTTCCTATCCTATCCTATCCCTTCCCGTCCTATCCTATCCTTTCCCTTCCTATCCTATCCCATCCCTTCCCATCCCTTCCCTTCCCTTCCCTTCCCTTCCCTTCCCTTCCCTTCCCTTCCCTTCCCTTCCCTTCCTATCCTATCATATCCTTTCCCTTCCTATCCCATCCCATCCCATCCCATCCCTTCCCTTCCCTTCCCATCCTTTCCTTTCCTATCCTATCCTATCCTATCCTATCCCTTCCTATCCCTTCCCTTCCCTTCCCTTCCCTTCCCTTCCCTTCCCTTCCTATCCTATCCCTTCCTATCCCATCCTATCTTATCCCTTCCCTTCCTATCTGTTCCTATCCAATCCTTCATTGTATTCCTATTTGTCTATCGTTCCTGTTGTCCCTCTGGAACAAGTGTTCGCAAAACGTCAGGAAAAGGATAAAGTACCTGAAATTTCTTAATAACAACAATACATTTATTGGTGATTTGCTTTTTACTCATTACATTTAAAGCCCTACCTGTCTGTTTATAACACAACTACACCACAAGCACCCCACAACCCTAACTGTGCTAGCATCACCATTACATGACCATTAACATGAGAAGTGACACTAAAACACTGGTATGCCATGTTATCTACTCATCTACAACCTTCCCCACTCTCTCTCTCTCTCTCTCTCTCTCTCTCTCTCTCTCTCTCTCTCGCTCTCTCGCTCTCTCGCTCTCTCGCTCTCTCGCTCTCTCGCTCTCTCGCTCTCTCGCTCTCTCTCCACTCTTCTCTCCTTCTGTGAGTTGAGGTAAAGTACCTGATCGGATTGAACAATCAATCAAAGATGGTCATTCAAATCCCACGCTAGGTGATCAATACTCCCTCTGTTAAAATTTCAAAGATCACAGTCATCCAGTGGCACACAGCCAAATGTATTTTGGATGGCCGTCACTCACAGGTGTCCAAGGCCTGGTAGCAGCGTATGTGTGTAGTTACATGGTCGTTACACTGTAAACTGCTCCATATGGGCTCAGTTCCTTTGAAATCCAACCCTCCTCTATCAACCTCTTGCCAGGTATATGTTATGTGCTGATTGAGGTCCAGGATAAGTTTCCCTAGCCCAAGTCGTAAACACATATCAGCCCGGTTATCGGAGAGTCTTTCTATCTATTCTCTATGGTTCTTCTATTTCATCTGTTAATGGATTCTCTAAGCCATTCTATTTCCATGCCAATTTCTCCTCTTCGTTTTCCATTGTCAAAGACCTGTCCTTGAAGTACTGTCTGTTCTATTAGATTATATTTCTATGGCCTCATTGTACCACTCTCCTCTCTCACCCACCCCAGGACGAGCAGATCAGATCATATCTGCCTCCTCTCCTTCTGTGGATGTCTCCCATGCCTCACCTGCCATCCCCCTGCCCTCGCCCAACCTCTCCTTACTCTCCCCTCAGCTCTTACCCTCCCCCACCCTCCCCCATGCCTCCCCCCAACTCCTGACCTCCCCCAACCTTCCCCTGACTTCCCCAGCTGACCCTGTACTTAACCCCAATCGTAACGGACAGAGACACAGGCGACCGGCCCAGGCTAGGCCCCAACAGGCCAGGCCCCAACAGGCCAGACCCGGGCCTCAGGCCCAGCCCCAACAGCCTGCTAAGGTCACCCAGAATCTACAGACCCCCACGGGTAAAGATCTTGCTCTCTCCCCTCACCTAGGCTGTAACAGAGCCATAAAAACATGTATAATGGATCATTGAGTCCAAGCTTCTTATCCTCTGATAAAAAACAAAGTTCTCTCTCACACAGCTCCCAGCCAATATCAGGTGGGACAACCTCTACCAAGACCAACCCTCGTCACTGAGAGGGCCAATAGTAACAGCCGGAGTAACGATGACAACATTTAGTCCTATCACCATCTCTGTTGTCATCTAACCTCATCTAACCTCAACTTCAACCCATAGATCATACACCGTTGCTATGGGTTGAAGTTGTTTGTGTTTCACCACATACCTGTGTTCAAATACATGTGTATTTGAGAATGTGGTATTTAAAATACTTTTTGAGTACTTTCAAATACACAGCTCAAAACAAGTACTTTTATTTGAGAATTTGTATGGTTATTTGTAAAAACCAAATAGCCTAGCAAATGTATTAGTCTACCATAAGTATTTTTCAAATACTTGCAGGTTAAATGCATTGGATTATATTTGATTATTTTCAAATAGTTTCCAAGTGTATTTCTAAAAACATTAAAATATTAAACTACTTGTCTTTTCAACTACAATTTATCTGAACAATTACTTTGATTGTATGCAAAAGTAATTGAGATATTTGAATCCAGGCCTGTTGTACCCTCAACCCCTTCTCCATCCTTATAGGTGCAGTGAAATGTGTTGTCTTATAGGGTCAGCCATAGTAGTACGGTGCCCCTTGAGCAAATTGTTCAAGGGAACACTGACAGATTTTTCACCTTGTCAGCTCGCGTATTCAAACTAGAGACCTGGCTACCTGCTGCCTACCATTACAACAAACTATATACCTCCACCCCTCCATCACTCGTGCCTATCCACCTCCATCCTCACTCCACCACACTCACCCCATTCCTGATCATTTCAGACACTGGAGAGTTTGCTCACTGGCATTATTAAATCATCCAACTTTTATGGAATATAATAGAAGGGCTGTTGAAGTTTTGTTTCGTATCTCCATGGATTCTTTTCACTTCACTCTTCCTTTCCACATCTGCATCTTTCATTCATTCATTTACCCACTCACTCATTAATTTACCCACTCACTCATTAATTTACCCACTCACTCATTCATTTACCCACTCACTCATTCATTTACCCACTCACTCACTCACTCGTTCATTTGTTTATCATCCAGGGCTGCTACCATCTCAGCTGAATGACCCTTGAACCTTGTCATCGGACCCCCTCTCTCTCTAACCCCTCTACTACACCTCTCTTTGTTCATCTAGGTACCAGCTTCCTGAGACCTTTGACCCCTACCGAGCCTCGCTCTCCTATACGCTCTGCCATTGTCACGGCAGCCAGAAACACAACGTTGCCTCGCAGTCGCGTCTCTCTCTACTCCACCCCTAACGGCATCAGACCTCTCTCTCTACCCAGGGACACCAACACCAACTCCTCCCTCACCTCCGACACACCAGGGGGTAATGGAGCAATCTTTTCCTCTTCTTCCTCCTCCTCCCCCTCATCTTCCTTATCTTTCTCTTCCTCCCCAGCACTACCTCGGGTCTCACCATCTCTATCTCCTCTCACTCTTTCTCACACACACACAGACGAACCGATCTGGGTGGCATGGGCTCTTGGTCCAGAGTGAACCAGAGAATGTGTAGGCCTAATAATGTCTGCCAATGTTTTTGGACGCATATTTGCATTCGTGTGTGTGTCCAGTACATGTGGTCCAGACAGTAAGTCTCTCCAAAACCTCCTTCCCTGCACCCGGAGGCCCTCCCCTTTGGCATACGTTTCACGCCTGTACCTCTAGGAACAGCGGCGTCTCAGAGGTCAGGGTCGTTAACGTGATTTACGCTCCCTATGGTCGCCCGGTCGACCGATTTATCTGGGAAGGTTGGCTGGCTCTTTGACTAGAACATACATCACATTTACACCAGTCATGCCAAGCCAAGCACTGGGCATCCAGCACTGGGCAGCTAGGACCACCACAGCATGGCACACACAGAACTTCCAGATCTCTCTGAGAGAGACAACGAGAGGGAGGGAGAGGGGGAGAGAGGGGGGGAGAGTAGGGGAGAGAGAGGGAGAGGAGAATGCTCTAAAGCAGGGGTGTCAAACACCTTTTGCCCCTGGGCCTGCATTCGGTCTTCAACCAGGTCCAACCAGGGCCACACTGAAAATTGGTTATATTTCCTCCTCTAATTGTCCTCTATCCAATGTTTTGGGAACTTTTATTCTCCCTGACTGTCTAGCTTTCATTTTGGTGATTGTTAGTGAGCCAGACACAGTCAAGAAACTGCATGACTGTAGGTCCATTATCATTTCTACATATTTTGGATTTGGTTTTAGTCATTTTGAAGTATATTGAGTTTGATTATGTTGGTGCTTCTGAAGGAGACAGAGTATTATGTTGGATCACACTGAAATCTGAAACTTTCCTTATTTTCCTTTCTGTCCCTTGGTTTAGAATATTCCCTCAACTGGTCTGGTACTGAGCTGTCCTCTCGTGTGTTCCTAGCATGTCTTTGCTGTGTTTTCGAGGTGTGCGGACGTGTTTAATTCAATGAGCCCTCTTCTCCCTCCAACAGCCGACGGGGAGCTCAATAAGGGCCTTGCTCTTCCCAAACCTGCCATCTGGTCCAGAAAGCGACTGGGTAAAAAACAGAGACGATCGTTACTTCTCAGTGTGTCTCTCACCCACTAACCCATCTCCCCCGAGAGATGCCATTTTGTTTAACTTCCTTGCAGTGAGCCCTCCATGCGCTTAAGTCACAACAACTTGTTCCTGTCCTATGATTGGCCATCTTGTCTGTATGTCCGTGTGACTGTCCATTCTTATTGGACAGCCTGTCTGTCCATCAGCATCACCGTCCAGTCACGTATTGTGCCTGTTATTGTTGGTGTGGGTCTGCAGGCGTGTTTGTCCATGTTTTCACTGTCAATATGACTGAGACTGAAGAATAATTCTCTCCCTCATCATATTGCTACAGTCTGACCCTAGACCTATTGTTCAGGTCCAAAAGGATCAAATCCTACAGTAACATCAGATCTGGGAGCATGGCTTGAATTTTCGCACAAATCTCCCAGTGACATCAATGCATGATTTTCTCGAAAATGTGTTATATTTCAAGCCCAAAATGACCACACTCACCAATGTCTACACTTCACTCTAATGAGTTAGTGGCTTCAATTTCTGCTTCAGTCTCAGCCAGTGTGTGTGTCTGTGAAACTGGGACGGTTTCAGAGGTCTTCAAGGAGCCGCAGGGCTCGCTGGAAGCAGCTCTACTCAATGAAAACACACTTTGTCTTTGCCCGCCGTCATCACACACACCACACCCCAAAAGTCAATCATTGATGTAGTCATGATGTCTAAACAATCCGCCAGTGGTGTCTGTCTGTCTGTCTTGGGCTTATTTGTACCTATTTATGTGGTTCCATCCGCCTCCTGGTGCATGTGTTGCTCAGGGTGAATTCTGTACTAAATGGATTGCAAGTCTCATGTTTGATTTGATGTTGTTCAACTGTAAATGTCCTCTAAATAGGTTTAAAACCCTACAGTGTTATGAGCCTATCAGTGGATAGTATCCTTGAGTTCCTTCAGTAAGTGTTGCAACATTCATAACAGCGAAGATGTAAAACAGTGGAATATTTTCTCTGGTAATATTGTTCTAGGCAAACCATAAAGCTTTGAACAGTGTTTTATTACTGTCTCGCCAGAGAGGAGTCTGACAGAAACCAGCACTCACAACACTTTACTGCTGTTAACGCTCACACTTCAAAACAGTGTGTGAGCACGTGCGTAAGAGCATGTGTGTCACTGCTGTTGTAAAACAGTGCAGCAGTGAGGTGTTTGGCACCCAAAGTGCCCAGTGTGTGTTTTGTGTGGTGTTGTTGTGAGCAATCTGGTTATCCCATTACCAGCTATAGGGTTCAGGATGATGAACAGAGCTTCCTGATGACATCACTTCCACATTCCCATAACTCTGATCCCCATCACACAAAGTTTGACCTTTTTAAATATATATTTTTTACTGCATTTAAGGAGCCACAGAGTTTTTCACACAAAATGTACATTTGCTTTGGTTGAAAGCGGCACGCACTGTGTCTTTCCAGGACTTGCCCACCCTTGGCTTCAAATTCTACTTAACCTTGTCTGGTCTCTGGTGCCCCACTGAGGTGTGGAGAGCTCCCTGATTTATCCCTGACAGAGTGTCAGGCATGCTGTGGTCAAATCTAGCTGTGGCAGGGGGGTCAACACAAGCCAAGTTAATATTTCTGAATTGGTTGGGGTGGGGGGGTTGACATGATATTTATGAATGGTCTAGTCCTGACAAGGAGGGCTTAGGAACATCAGAACCCCTAGAGGTGAACATGACCACTAATCATGACATGTCATGGGACCTCCCCCCAGTTTCTGTCTGGAAAGAACCTGAACGGCAGAGAAGGAGACATGCAAGCCGGGTGGTCGCAGCCATTGATACTTAGTGAATAGAATGAACCAGGCTAGCAAGTACACAAACAACTGCTCCTATCAGTCTCAGATAGTGTCTACCACACCAAGTCTATGGTATGTCCAGTCAGTGCATTTATTCAACGAGACCTGTGCTATGGTTGCCAAACCTCAGTTTTGCCTAGAGTAAAGCTATTCAGAGAGAATTTTCTATTTCCTGAATGAGATTGCAAATAGTAGATCCCAGTTCAGTTTGAGTGGCTTGTTCTGAGTTTGATATTCCAGTGTCTTTATCACAGAGCTGTGTTCTGTGATGAAGACTGGATGTCTGGAAACATGGCCCCAGTGATGTACTGGGCCGTACGCACTACCCTCTGTAGCCACTTACGGTCAGATGCTGAGCAGTTGCCATACCAGGCAGTGATACAACCGGTCAGGATGCTCTCGATGGTGCAGCTGCATAACTTTTTGAGGATCTGGGGACCCATGCCAAATCTTTTCAGTCTCCTGAAGGGGAAAATGTGTCTTGGTGTGTTTGGACCATGATAGTTTGTTGGTGATGTGGACACCAAGGAACTTGAAACTCTTAACCCCCTCCATTTCAGCCCCGTCAACGTTAACGGGAGCCTGTTCATGCCTCCTTTTCCTGTAGTCCACTATCAGCTACTCTGTCTTGCTTAAATTGAGGGAGAGGTTGTTGTTCCCTGTAGGCTGATGGTGTTGAAGTCATGCTTGGCCACGCAGCAGTGGGTGAACAGGGAGTACAGGAGGGGCCCCAGTGTTGTTCTGGTTTTTATATGAAAGCTGGTTCTACACAGCAAATTGGCCAGTGTTACCTAGAGCAGACTTTTCAGTGTAGCATTTCTAGTGTTGATTCGGGAGTTAAATTAACTCTCTAATAGTGAAATTAACACTCAGTAGTGTAAAATAACCCCAGTATTGGTGTTAATAACCAGTGTTGAATGTGAGTGTGATTATGTCAGTTTTACTGTGTGGAAACTAAACGTTCCCATCAAAACCAAGGCCATCATTATAATAATTCCCAGAATGCTCTACTGCATTAAAAAATTTTAAGGATTATTTTTAATATATGTGTTTTTGCATGTACATTGATTGCTTGATTAATTTTTCTAAACTTATCCAATCAGTTAGTTAGACTTATTGCACCCGTTACTAAAATGGTTGTTCCAGCTTAAATGTATTAGGTAGTATCCTTTATAGTAGTCTCATATTACTAACCCTGACAGTCATTCTGGATGCAGGTTACAGGTGAATAAAAATTCAAAAACTTTTGGATGTCTTATCCCTGGCTGGATTCCAGCATAATGTGCTTGCAGGCTTGACGTGGCACGTAAACCAGGAGGTTCCTAACACCACTGTGTTGGGGTTAAACTTGACCATCAAAGTAAGGCTTTATGATATACAGTATCAGTCAAAGGTTTGGACACACCTACTCATTCAAGGTTTTTTCTTTCTTTTGACAATTTTCTACATTGTAAAATAATATTGAAGACATCAAAACTATGAAATAACACATATGGAATCATGTAGTAATGAAAAAAGTGTTAAACAAATCAAAATATGTTTTATATTTGAGACTCTTCATTGTAGCCACCCTTTGCCTTGATGACAATTTTGCACATTTTGGCATTCTCTCAACCAGCTTCATGAGGTAGTCACCTGGAATGCATTTCAATTAACAAGTGTGCCTTGTTAAAAGTTAATTTGTGGAATGTCTTTTCTTAATGCATTTGAGACAATAAGTTGTGTTGTGACATAGTAGGGGTGGTATACAGAAGATAGCCCTATTTGGTAAAAGGCCAAGTCCATATTTTGGCAAGAACTGATCAAATAAGCAGAGAGAAACGACAGTCCATCATTACTTTAAGACATGAAGGTCAGTCAATCCAGAACATTTCAAGAACTTTGAAAGTTTCTTCAAGTGCAGTCGCAAAAACCATCAAGCGCTATGATGAAACTGGCTCTCATGTGGACCGCCACAGGCAAGGAAGACCCAGAGTTACTTCTGCTGTAGAGGATAAGTTCGTTAGAGTTAACTGCCAAAATAAATGCTTCACAGAGCTCAAGTAACAGACATGTCAACATCAACTGTTCAGAGGAGACTGTGTGAAACAGACCTTCGTGGTCAAATTGCTGCAAAGTAACCACTACTAAAGGACACCAATAATAAGAAGAGACTTGTTTGGGCCAAGAAACATGAGCAATGGAAATTAGACCGGTGGAAATCTGTCCTTTGGTCTGATGAGTACAAATTTTGGTTCCAACCGCCGTGTCTTTGTAAGACGCAGAGTAGGTAAACGGATGATCTCTGCATGTGTAGTTCTCACCATGGAGCATGGAGGAGGAGGTATGATGGTGTGGGGGTGCTTTGCTGGTGACACTGTCAGTGATTTATTTAGAATTCAAGGTACACTTAACCAACATGGCTACCACAGCATTCTGCAGCGTTACGCCATCCCTTCTGGTTTGCGCTTAGGGGGACCATAATTTGTTTTTTAACAGGACAATGACCCAACACACCTCCAGGCTGTGTAAGGGCTATTTGACCAAGAAGGAGAGTGTTTGAGTGCTGCATCAGATGACCTGGCCTCCACAATCACCCGACCTCAACCCAATTGAGATGGTTTGGGATGAGTTGGACCGCAGAGTGAAGGGAAAGCAGCCAACAAGTGCTCAGCATATGTGGGAACTCCTTCAAGACTGTTGGAAAAGCATTCCAGGTGAAGCTGGTTGAGAGAATGCCAAGCGTGTGCAAAGCTGTCATCAAGGTAAAGGATGGCTACTTTGAAGAATCTCAAATCTCAAATATAAATGTAACACTTTTTTGGTTACTGACTGATTTCATATGTGTTATTTCATTGTTGTGACACCTTCACTATTATTCTACAATGTTCAAAATAAAATAAAGTAAAATCCTTGCATGAGTAGGTGTGTCCAAACTTTTGACTTGTACTGTATATAATGTGTTTTCATAAACAGTTTACTGTTAATGTGATTGATTTGACAACACCCAGTGAAATAGCAGCGTGCCAAATTCAAAAACAGAAATACTCATAATAATAATTCATAAATCATACAAGTGTTGTACATGGGTTTAAAGATGAACTTCTTGCTAATCCAGCCACAGTGTCAGATTTCAAAAAGGCTTTACGGCGAAAGCAAACCATGCTATTATCTGAGGACAGCACTCCATCAAACATACACATGAAAATCATAATTCAACCCGCCAGGCAAAACCCAAAAGTCAGAAATAACCCATAATTCATGCCTTACCTTTGAAGATCTTCTTCTGTTGGCACTCCAATATGTCCATTAAACATCACAAATGGTCCTTTTGTTCGATAAATTCTGTCGTTATATATCCAAAATGTCCATTTATTTGGTGCGTATGATTCAGAAAATACACCGGTTCCAACTCGCGCAACATGACTACACATTATCTAATTAGTTACCTGTAAACTTGATCCAAACATTTCAAACAACTTTCCTAATCCAACTTTAGGTATTTTTGAACGTAAATAATCGATCAAATTTAAGACAGAATAAACTGTGTTCAATACCGGAGGAAAACAAAGTGGAGCGAGCTTTCAGGTCATGCGCCCCAACCACAACAGTACACTTCACTCGACCCTTGTTCTGAACAGGGCTACTTCTTCATTTCTCAAAGGAAAAACATCAATCAATTTCTAAGGACTGTTGACATCTAGTGGAAGCGATAGGAACTGCAAGCAACTGCCTTAGAATTCTAGATTCCCATAGAAAACTAATTGGATGGTTTGCCTCGGGGTTTCGCCTGCCAAATAAGTTCTGTTATACTCACAGACATAATTTTAACAGTTTTAGAAATTTTAGAGTGTTTTCTATCCAAATATACCAAATATATGCATATCCTAGCCTCTGGGCCTGAGTAGCAGGTCGTTTACTTTGGGCACACTTTTCATCCGGACGTGAAAATAGTGCCCCCTAGCCTTAACCGAACACTGAGTGACCTTGTCAAGAGATACCAACCTCTTGGTGAAATGGTTAAAAATACTATATCAGGTGTTATTGCATAACACCATTGGTGCAAACTATAGGCACTTCCTAGTAAATTTAACACTCAAATGTGTGGACCTGTATATAGACACTGGCGCAGTGTAAATGTGACTGTTAGTGTATAACACTGGATAATTTGCTGTGTAGTAGGGTTATGGTGGAAGGTTATTAAGAGTTTACATGTTTAGGGTTAGTCACATAGACTATGGCGGTGCAATGTAGTAGAAATTCTCAAGATACTTTTTTTACATTTCAAGTCCAATCTATTGAACCTGTTTGAATGGCATTGCTCCTCGGGTGTGGTCACAGTTAGCACTCTCCTCCACCCCTATCTTCTCTCCATGGTTTCAGTTGACACTGCAACTTCTCTCTTCTATATCCCCCTTTTTCAAAAGCACAACAACAACACTTATGAGTTAGAGATCTCTTCAGTGCACTCCAGCAGCCTCCATTGCTGTTGCAGTTCCTAACCCTACCATGGCCTCTATTTCCCAGGCTCCACTGCAGTTCTGCAACCCTTTCTTCCTGTCAACAAGAGGCCCAACCTGGTGGGGAAATCAGGGGACAAGGGTGAGGGCAACACTGACCAATGTTTTGACTACTGAATACTTTGACTTCTGTTAAAGCAATACTTTACCAAAATGTTCCACGTTTCGCACTTCTTAACTTTGCTGTCATCTTGATGATTTTATTTTAACAACCTTCCCTCAGTTAAGTTTTATTTAGATTCTAAAGCACCTTGCACTTCTTGTGCGTGCGTGCGTGTGTTTGTCTGAGTGTGTGTAAGTGCGTGTGCCTGTGTGTATGTAGTATGTTTGTGTTGTTCTGACTGACTTCTCTTTCGAAACACCAACCCGATGCAACACACATATTTCGTATCTTCTCCCTCAGCAGGAAAACAACTCAGATTCACCTGGGTGATGTCTGCAGCAGATGACTATAACTGTGTTTGTAGTTTACATGACTGAGCAGTGTTCTGTCCTCAGATAAGCTGATGGACCTGAAGCAGGGAGACAAAGCGTCCATCTTAAAGTCCTTCCCTCTAGTCACGGCTAAGCCCACCAAACAAAAGACCACAACCCTCACCCCGGCCTTGAATGGTAAGATTCAGTGATGAGTGCACTTTCGTTTATAATAATGTCTTTGTGCATTCATGTTTGTACATGTGTGTGACCATGTGTGTGTTTGAATCATGCTACATCTGAGTTTAATAGTTAGTGTGAAAGGTTATCTGAGTTCAGAGAGAGAGAGAGACCAAAGCTGGCTGAGAGAGCTGCCAGGGAATGCTAACACATCATCACAGTATGCTATTCATAAACTTCTCACTCTGCGGTTCTCAATCTCATCATCCGTCTTTCTGTAGCCACGGGTGACAACTCCTCTGTGTTCAGCTCTCTCCCTGCTTCGGAAGTGGACGCCATGGGCAAGAAGCGCTTCGTAGGTAAGGACATATGCATTATAACAGTCTTCAACAAACCCACATGATTAAACTCACAGTGGACAGGGCTGGGGAATCCCGGGTGTGGCGCTGGTAAAAAAGGGGGGAAATTGATCTTGCAACTGGAGGGCTACTGGGCTAATAATTCTAACAGCAATCCCCTATTGTTGGGCCTTTGAGCAAGGCCCTTAACCCCACAACATGCTCTCCATCCAGGCGCACTGCACTGCAGCTTGACCCTGTGCTCCTCTCACCTGTGTGTCTGTATGATGTGTGCAGGAGGGAGCTGTGACAATGGACAATGAAAGTTGTATTGTATCACTGTGGACATTAGCCTGGAGAACAATAACCTTTCTTGCTTCCTCTTTACCGCCAGTTGTTTTGGATTGTCTTGCCTGTATTCACTATCCAGATTCTTGGATGAGCTCCAGTTAACTTAGAGCTCTTGTCTATGGAGTACAGAAGGGTATACTACAAAGCAGGATCAATGAGTTAGCAAGCTAATTTTGATAAACAACACATTTTCTGGTTCATTAAAACTTCTTATGGCTGCAATCCCGGGATAACGGGATCGATATGACAACAGCCAGTGAAAGTGCAGGGCGCCAAATTCAAACAACAGAAATCTCATAATGAAAATTCCTCAAACATACATGTATCTTATTCCATTTTAAAGGTGATTTTGTTTTTAATCCCACCAAAGTGTCCGATTTCAAATAGGCTTTACAGCGAAAGCACCACAAACGATTATGTTAGGTCACCACCAAGTCACAGAAAAATTCTGCCATTTTTCCCGCCAAAGAGAGGAGTCACAAAAAGCACAAATGGAGATAAAATTACACTAACCTTTGATGATCTTCATCAGATGACACTCATAGGACTTCATGTTACACAATACATGTATGTTTTGTTTGATAAAGTTCATATTTATATAAAAAAATCGGAGTTTACATTGGCGCATTACGTTCACTAGTTCCAAAAACGTCCAGTGATTTTGCATAGCCACATCAATTTTACAGATATACTCATCATAAATGTTGATGAAAATACAATTGTTACACATGGAATTATAGATATACCTCTCCTTAATGCAGCCCCTTTCAGATTTCAAAAAAACTTTACGGAAAAAGCAAACCATGCAATAATCTGAGAACGCCGCTCAGATTTTTTTTAAATTATCCACCATGTTGGAGTCAACAGAAATCAGAAAACATTATAAATATTCCCTTAACTTTGATGATCTTCATCAGAATGTACTCCCAGGAATCCTAGTTCCACAATAAATGTTTGATTTGTTCGATAATGTCCATTATTTATGTCCAAGTAGCTACTTTTGTTAGGGCGTTTAGTACACAAATCCAAACGCTCGTGCAGGTCCAGACGAACGTCGGACGAAAAGTTCAAAAAGTTATATTACAGGTCGTAGAAACATTTCAAACTAAGTATAGAATCAATCTTTAGGATGTTTTTATCATAAATCTTCAATAACGTTCCAACCGGAGAATTCCATTGTCTGTAGAAAAGCCATGGAATGCAGGTCGCTATCATGTGAAATGCGCATGACCAGGACCTGGCTCTCTGCCAGACCTCTGACTCAAAGAGCTCTCATCCGGCCCCACATCACAGTAGCAGCCTCATTCAAGTTTCTAAAGACGGTTGACATCTAGTGGAAGCCTTATGAAGGGCAACATAACCAATATCCCACTGTGTATTTAATAGGGGCTGGGTTGAAAATCGACCAACCTCAGATTTCCCACCTCCTGATTGGATTTCTTCTCAGGTTTTTGCCTGCCATATGAGTTCTGTTATACTCACAGACATCATTCAAACAGTTTTAGAAACTCCAGAGTGTTTGCTGTCCAAATCTACTAATACTATGCATATATTAGCAACTGGGACTGAGGAGCAGGCCGTTTACTCTGGGCACCTTTCATCCAAGCTACTAAATACTGCCACTGCAGCCATAAGAAGTTAAGAAAGCTAAACTTCGATAAGTATTTTTGGTTGTTGAGTCAATTAGACTATGCTCATTTCAAGCTTATCTTTCAAAAAAATAAAAAGTTATTTTATAATATAGTATTTAGGCAAGTTAGCTGGCTTACCAACCTGGTCTCAGAGCATTTTGTATCATTCTGTATGTAAATCTGAAGGACTCCATTTGGTATTTTATTAGGATCCCCATTAGCTGTTGCAAAAGCAGCAGCTACTCTTGCTGGGGTCCACTCAAAACATGAAACATAATACAGAATGCCATAATACAGAACATCATTAGACAAGAACAGCTCAAGGACAGAACTACATACATTTAAAAAAAGGCACACGTAGCCTACATATCAATGCATACACACAAACTATCATGTCATTTAGTATGATATGTTGCGAATTACAATTCGTATGATATGTTAAGAATTTGAAAAATGTACAATATTTTACACATTTCAATTTGTTGTGGCTAACGTTAGCTAGGTTAGGGGTTAGTGTTGAGGTTAGGAGTTAGGTTAAAGGGTTAGCGTTGGGGGAAGGGTCATTTGGTTTGCCTTAAGTAACCGTTTGTCTTATGTAACCATACCAAACCTATTGTATACTAATTTCAGTGTCCCAGATTTACATTTACTATGTTACGTCTAGTCTATGAGACCAGGCTGGGCTTACTTACTCCTTTCTACTGCTTTGTAGTATACCACTCTGATGTGAGAGATGTAAACAATAATACAACTATTCCTGATCATAAGCTGTTTGGTATTTGTTTCAATGGCTGCAAAGTATAGGAATTTGATAAATATTAAATTCATTTCCTGTTTGTAATTAATGTGTCTTGAACGCAGAAGGAATACAATATGTGGCACTACAATATAGTGCATTGAAATACATTTAAGTAAATCTGTAGTTATTTTTTCATTCTTTTTCATTATCCAATTGTGTTCCTCTGTAACTCAGTTGGTAGAACATGGGCCTTGCCACAGCAGGATAACGGGTTCGATTCCCGCAATCACCCTTACGTAAAATGTATGCACGCATGGTCGTCGCTTTGGATAAAAGCGTCTGCTAAATGGCATATATTTTTCTAATCCTACAGACTTCTGTCTTTAAAGTTATTATTGTTTGAACGCCAATCTTCAATTTCTCCTGCAGCCCCTCATGTGATCTATAAGACTGACAAGAAGCCAGACGAACCGTGTTCCATAACAAAGTCCCTCAGCTTCTTCCCTGAGGAGGAGGGGGTGGAGCAGAACATCACCGCACCCCCCCGCTTGCCCCCCTCCAACCTCACCGTGGTTACTGTAGAGGGATGCCCCTCCTTCGTCATCCTGGACTGGGAGAAGACCGACAACGACACCACAGGTTAAGGGGGAAGTGTGCTTGTGTTTGTGTATGTGTGTGTGTGCGTGCGTGCAGCAGCACATACCCAAAGAGGTTCATAAAACACTCCTGGTTATGGAAGAGTGAAGTCCTAACACATAAGACTCTGTTACAATGGGTATTTTAATAACGTTATGAAACTCCATCTGTGCTCAATCAGGATATTTCTCTCTACAAAGAAAACAAGTTGTGGAGATTTGAGACTACATATTTTCAGAGCGCTTTCTTTGAGACCAATCCTTGCCAACCCCACCCAAATCCTCTGAATCCTGTGTCAAATGTTTATACTTGCCTCGTTAAGATGCTGCTGTGCACATTTAAAATGAAAATGTTTATGTTAATATCCCATCTGTATGATATGAAGTTGTAAAGATGTAATTAAACATGTTGTGTGTGGATGTGTGGATTCCATGTGTGGATTTCCTGCTTCCCCTTTGACAGAGTATGAGGTCATTTCAAGAACCCATGGACCCAATGGAGAAGAGGTGTCCATCCTGACCACCAACCAGACTCACACTGCAGTGGAGAACCTAAAACCAGAGAACAGGTGTGTGTCTATGCTTGTTTTTATGTGGTGTGTGGAGGCTTGCTGTAGCAGGGTTGGGTTGGTAAGGCTCAATGTGTTTATTAATGATGCTGGATCCTGGTCTTGGTTTTGGCTGGGATCTACAGATTCAGAGTATAAACCAGATTTACCAGAACCTACCACTGGGCTGGATTTCCTCGCCCACAGACCACCATCTAAACATCACACATGGAACAGCCATTAGAATTGTGTGTGTGTGTGTGTGTGTATGTGTGTGTGCGTGTGTGTGTGTGCGCTTGAGGTATTGAGTGTTAGTGTGTGTGTCTGTGAAAGAGAGAAGGGGAGAGAAATACAGAAAGAGAGAGAGGGAGGGAAATGGAGAGAGAAATGGGGTCACAAGCAATCACTGGCCTCGATGCACTCAAGGCTGTCTGGAGAATAAAAATATCAAGTGTCACAGTGTTGGAGATGGGTGGAATATAAACTCAAGCTCCACAAAAGTTACAATTATGGTGAACAAGAGTGACTAAGGTTTCCTTTACTGGGAAAGCTATCAGCATGGCATTCTGGATTGAAAGTATATCAAAAATGAGATTTCGGTATTTACTGAGCTAGGCACGCCTTGACACCGTGTTGACTATTTATCTTTCCCTTCTTTTTCAGTTACGAGTTCAAAGTGAAACCCAAGAATGAGCTTGGGGAAGGGCCTGCCAGCGAGCCAGTGTTGTTCAACACAGAGTCAGGTAGATATAGAGCGGAAATGGATGCCCAGCCAACGTATCGGATTACACTTATGTAATGGAGCCGGAATGGAGGCCAGCTCCAGATAGAAGTTCCATGGGCATGGATGCATCTAGAATTAGCTTATCTTTCCCGTATCCTAACATTAGGCCCCGATCCAATCAGATCGAGCATTGACCCGCGTTGGCCGACAACCGCATAGTGGATGTTTTGGCGGTGTTGGAGGTTTAACTGCGGTATGACCTGACAGATCAGTGAGCTGCTGCTCTTGTATGTCACAAACCACTCCTTTTCATATTATTCCTGCCCCGTTAGAACTTCAAAATGGCAATAGAAAATGTAGGCTCTATCGATGTTAGAAATAACGACAGGCAACGACAGGCATGTTTTCATGTTCATTTGGATGGGGGAATTTATAACCTATCACCATCTAATCAAGGTGTAGACAATAGGAGTGTTTGAACGTAACATGCCTGCATGAACTTCTAACGTGGATTTGTCAGATATGATGTCGGGTGTGTTTTTTTTTTTTTTTTTTTTTTTTTTTTTTTTTTTACATCCAATGGCAGTGTCCGCAATAAGGTAACGCAGTTAACACAGTTCCAACACCGGCAAAACAACCGCTATGTGGATGTCTGCTAACGCAGATCTGATATCATCTAGCACTGAAGCGTTGATAGAAAGAAGGCAAAACTGACCTTAGATCAGTGTCTAGACCTAGGACCACAATTCCCACCGTGAGCATCGTAGAGCCCCATTAGCTGTGCTGGTGAATTAGTAAAAGTCAATCATCAATCAGCAACCACACCGACTGTTTCAATTGTAATACTTTGCATTAGCCTGGCTTAGCCTCTAAGTGACGTATCTAACAGGATCCCTGATAGCTTTCCAGATGTGTCGCAAATTAGTCACTTGTTAATAGGACATCTTAGCCTTTAGCTAATAGATGTGTGTAAATAGTTAGCTGCTTGCTACCTATTTTTAGTCATTTAGCAGACGCTTTTATCCAGAGTGACTTCCACTAGTGAGTGCATACAATTTTCATACTTTTTTAAAACCAAATCTCTCTCTCTCTCTCTCGCTTCTTCATTTTGGAAGAAATATATATTTTTAAACTGTTCAACTATTGTCTTTCTCTCTTTTTGAGTCAACTAATTGCCACATTTTATGCACTGCAGTGCTAGCTAGCTGTAGCTTATGATTTCAGTACAAGATTCATTCTCTGATCCTTTGATTGGGTGGACAACATGTCAGTTCATGCTGCAAGAGCTCTGATAGGTTGGAGGACATCCTCCGGAAGTTGTCATAATTACAGTGTAAGTTTATGGAAGGGGGTGAGAACCATGAGTCTCCTAGGTTTTGTATTGAACTCAAAGTACCCAGAGTAGGACAGAAGTTAGCTGTCCTCCAGCTATACCACGGTGCTACCCAACAGAGTGCTGATGAGGTTACTGTAGACCTTCATTGCAAAATAGTGTGTTTTCGTCAATTATTTGGTGACCTGAACATATTTAGTAATGTTTCACTATTTAAAAAAAAAATGAAATTCACTGAGGATGAATCCCCTTCCTCCTCTGAGGAGCCTCCACTACCCTACTCCCTACACAACCCACACGAGCCTCCACTACCCTACTCCCTACACAACCCACACTAGCCTCCACTACCCTACTCCCTACACAACCCACACTAGCCTCCACTACCCTACTCCCTACACAACCCACACTAGCCTCCACTACCCTACTCCCTACACAACCCACACGAGCCTCCAGGAAGAGATGGAGAGCTAACGCCAGGGTGCAACTTTGCAAAGGGAGTGTATAGGGACCTGATCATATTGGACATTGATAGGCTTAGAGTTTAAGCCCTCATGGTCAGGGAAAACTCTTGGCCCAAGTCATAGTCACATAATAGTTACAGATGGACCAGATTTTCGGAGTCATATCATATCCGTTATGCACACTAAAATACTCGATCAACTCAATGAGCTAATTTGATCTAAAGCAACATTGTGTCTTAACAGTAATACGACTCCACTGATGGGACTGGGCTGGGCTAATGTCCAACCCTGTGGTGATAGCAATAATAGAGAAGAGTGATTGGTCCAATGGTTCTTTACCCTGTAGTGAAATCCCTGGGAGACACAATGTTTTATGTGCTAACTAGAACAATGTGATGTGTTTTTGTTGTAATCTGAACCATGGTTTTAATATTATCCTTTATTTCCCAAGGGTGAGTATTGTTCTATTACTGTATTAATGTGGTAATAATGGACTGATGTGTGACTAACGATGCCTTCTCTTTTACTCTCTCTCCTCTATAGCGGACCCTCGGGTGAGTGAGAATGTCTCAGGTAAGTCTCAGTATGTCATGTTCACACATCTTTCCTCCCTAGTTTGTATCCTATTCTCTGTGCCTATCATACCAATCCTTAGATCTTGTTTTCTCTGCTCCCTCCAGGTAAAGATGCTATCTGGACACAGTTCCCCTTCAAGGCAGATTCCTACTCGGAGTGTAACGGGAAGCAGTATGTGAAGAGGACCTGGTACCGCAAGTTTGTGGGCATTCAGCTGTGCAACTCCCTTAGATACAAGATCTACATGAGCGACTCGCTCACCGGTCAGTATAGTATAGTAAGAGTGTTTGTCTATGTTTTACTGTTTATACTATACCTTGTATCTGTGCATGTACATATATGAAGAGTTCATATGTTACATTGGAATTTTGAACAAGGTTTAACTAACCAGAGCCATAACCTTTGACCTCTGACCTTGTGCAGGCAAGTTCTACAACATCGGGGACCAAACTGGTCATGGGGAGGACCACTGCCAGTTTGTAGATTCTTTCCTGGACGGACAAACAGGCAGCCAGCTATTGGCCGACCAACTACCCAGCCGATCAGGTAGAGTACTGAGCCAAATACTGGAACCCGTTAGAGACATTACTGGGAAAGAATCGTAGACACATGTACAGGTGCCCATGACCACGGTTCTTGGTCACTTTTCAATGACTACTGAAGTTTGCTGTTTCAGAGTTAACTATGGGAAACACTGATCTCTAGACTATGTTAAAAGACCATTCACATTCCAAACCATTTGTAAAAGAAGGGTTCTCATATTCCCTCTGCTCTATTGTCTCAGGCTTCTACCGGGCTATGCGCCAGGAACCGGTTAACTTCGGCGAGATCGGAGGGAACTCGCACGCCACCTACGTTGGCTGGTACGAGTGCGGAACACCCATACCTGGGAAATGGTAAGACCCCTCCACCAGAGGGGTGGCCAGGAAGATGCCTGACTGGAAGAATGATGATCTCACCAGGGTGAGAGGAGGAGGACTGTGGAGGTCTCAGTGGCCCTTGAGGTGGGCTTCTCCCTCTTGTTACCATGGAGACTGCGTCAGTATGTTACCATGGATATGCATCTGTCTGTCTGTCAGATGGTGATGGCTCACATTCCATTGTATAAAAGTGTACAGGACCATACCTTGTCATGGAACTCTGAGTTCTTTTGTCATATCTCCTTAGGGGATCTATTGAATCCGCATTACGGAAGTTCAGCTTTCCAGTGTGATTGAAATTTAAAGGCTATGTTCCTGCTTTAGCAGAGACTGCTTTTACGATAAACACTGCTTATGTCGGCTAAATCCAAAATGACCTTTAAATTTCCATCACGGAGTCTGTTACTCTTCAGCTTTACAGATTGAACCGAGCCCTAAGTCTCATCTCACTATTTATCAAACACGACATGAGGCAGTACTCAAAACCTGTAAAAATGGAAGAGAAGGTGATAAAGGTATTTCAGAGTGCTTCAAGAGGTTACATATGAATGCCGGAAACTGTTGGGAAGCTGGCTCCCTAAAAATGTAATAACGTGTATGATGTTATTTATCAAGCAGTTGTCATTCAATGTTTCTTGTGGTTTATATTAGCCAGTCTGCTAAAAGGGTTGCTATAACACAAAAGCCTCTGCAAAAAAAGAAAGCATTACACACGCACACACACACTAAATTCGTCACTCATACACACATACTCAATACCCTTTCTTGATTGGTCCTGTAGGATTGACTGTTGCGGTTTGCACAATATGAAATTATTATTTATATTTTACCACAGCATTGTTGAATACTTGTTTCTGATATGCTAGAAGGGCATTCTAGAATGGACATAAAAAACATAACGGGACAGCTGGAAAAGATATCAGGACACCTTGCAATCATGACGCAATATTCGCCTACACATGCAGACCGTACTTGCTACAAAGTTACAGAGGTAAACCATCAACCACACTAACGGAAATTGGATACATTGTAAATGCAGGTCCAACAAGGAAAAACATAGCTAGCTAGCATTGATTTGTTTATGCAGAGACATATATTTTGGAGCATCTGATGATCTAACGTGGTGAGTAGGGCTGTTGAGGTGATTATTATCGCCACACCGGCAGTCATGACTGCAGTAAAATCCTAGGTGACCTTTGAGTCACGGTATTCTCCTCTTATGCACTCTGGACATGTGTTAGAAGTACCCAACTCGCTAATGATCAACAGGTCACTAATGGCCTGGTGATCAGGACTCTATTGTCCCTCTAACCACTCTGTCATGAATGCAAATGAAATCAAAAATTACAACACTTATCACCAGAACAGCATGATGCTTTAAAATCTCACCTCACTGTGACGATCAATTTGAAGAAAGAAGTTCAACAATAGGTTGAAACTGAGTGGAAAACATGGTTGTTGTTGATGTTGTTTCAAAGCCTAACACAATTAAATGGACAGCGCTTTCTAAGGTGATGACTAATTCAAAACACCCACATGCATATTAGAGCTTACGCATGTAGGCCTATATAAACTCAGCAAAAAAAGAAATGTCCTCTCACTGTAAACTGCATTTATTTTCAGCAAACTTAACATGTGTAAATATGTGTATGAACATAACAAGATTCAACAAAAGAGACATAAACGGAAACAGGTTCCATAGACATATGACTAACAGAAATTGAATAATGTGTCCCTGAACAAAGGGGGGATCAAAATCAAAGTAACAGTCAGTATCTGGTGTGGCCACCAGCTGCATTAAGTACTGCAGTGCATCTCCTCCTCATGGACTGCACTAGATTTGCCAATTCTTACTGTGAAATGTTACCCCACTCTTCCACCAAGGCACCTGCAAGTTCCCTGACATTTCTGGGGGGAATGGCCCTAGCCCTCACCCTCCGATCCAACAGGTCCCAGACGTGCTCAATGGGTTTGAGATTCGGGCTCTTCGCTGGCCATGGCAGATCACTGGCATTCCTGTCTTGCAGAAAATCACGCACAGAACGAGTAGTATGGCTGCGCGTGATTTCCTGCAAGACAGGAATGTCAGTGTTCATGCTGGAGGGTCATGTCAGGATGAGCGATTGTGCGTTCCTGGTGTAACTCGGGCAGTTGTTGTTGCCATCCTGTACCTGTCCCGCAGGTGTGATGTTTGGATGTACTGCTCCTGTGCAGGGGTTATTACACGTGGTCTGCCACTGCGAGGACGATCAGCTGTCCGTCCTGTCTCCATGTAGCTCTGTCTTAGGCGTCTCACAGTAGGGACATTGCAATTTATTTCCCTGGCCACATCTGCAGTCCTCATGCCTCCTTGCAGCATGCCTAAGGCACGTTCACGCAGATGAGCAGGGACCATGGGCATCTTTCTTTTGGTGTTTTCAGAGTCAGTAGAAAGGCCTCTTTAGTGTCCTAAGTTTTTATAACTGTGACCTTAATTGCCTACCGTCTGTAAGCTGTTAGTGTCTTAACGACCATTCCACAGGTGCATGTTCATTAATTGTTTATGATTCATTGAACAAGCATGGGGAACAGTGTTTAAACCCTTTACAATGAAGATCTGTGAAGTTATTTGGATTTTTACGAATTATCTTTGAAAGACAGGGTCCTGAAAAAGGGACGTTTCTTTTTTTGCTGAGTTATAAGCCAAAGCCCCAATGTTTGGGGGGGACATAAAAGACTAAAAACAGCAAATCAGCTCCAAGTGATTTTAATTTTGGCAATCGGTTCCAAAGTATTCCCGCACATAATAGAGAGACATGTGATCGCACACAAATGTAAGCAAGGGTTGAAATTATTACGTTTTGGTCAAATATATCTGTTTGCCCTTCTTGCGGGCAATTTGCTGTCTACGAATTGGTAATTATGTTCCGGCCCCCTGACCAAAAAGATAAATAAATACTGATTTAAGACATTTGGTACATAATTGGTCTAGCCTAAAATTAACAAATTTAGAGTTGGCCTACTGAATTTGTATTTGATTTTGAATTGCCTAGTAATAACCACTGGTGAGTGATGTGAACATGAATTTCTGTGGTCCCAACTGTTGCAGTCATGACGCAAGTGGAGCTATGCTGTCAAATCCTCCCACGTTTCTCGTTTGACCCGTTTTCAGCAACTGATATTTTTGAATTTGGTGAAAGGTTTACTAGCAACAAACTACAGTGCATTCGGAAAGTATTCAGACCCCTTGAATTTTTTCACATTTTGTTAAGTTACAGCCTTATAAAATTGACTAAATTATTGTTTTTTCTCATCAATTTACACACAATACCCCATAATGAGAAAAGGCTGTAACGTAACAAAATGTGGAAAAAGTCAAGAGGTCTGAATACTTTTTGAATGCACTGTACTTAGCTAGCTTCTAGCCTATTGTTTGATTTCAATGTGATCTCCTCATAATGAACAGTGTGAGTGTCCTGACGAGAAGGCAAACTTTTCTAGCTATGCCAGGCAAAATCTGGTATCAGCTCATTGTTATGGATGCATCAAAATTAATTTAAATAGAAAACAGCGTAAACAAACACAAATGCAGCTACTTAACTGTTATTCTGGCTGCAGAGGTGACGGTGTTAACCGTAGCTAGTTGGCTAGCTAGCAAGCAAGGTACAAGAACATTGCCAGCGAGCATGGCAACGGAACATATAGAATGAACAACTGTGGCGCACCCATCAATATCAAACAAACTGGGTCGCGCCTCTAGCAACCAACATCTTAAAGTGTAATTCTCTTAGAAAAATGAAATCAACCATTTTTCTGTATTTCTACCCGTAAATCTGTGTTTTAGTATTGTTTTCTTTGGCAACTGCGGTATAAGTCGGATAAATGCCTCCGTTCTGTACATTACCTTGGAAATAACGGATGACACAGCAGGACAAGGGAAAAATGAACTCCGCGAACGTACTCAGCTCCGCATCTTCCCGCTGCGTCGTCCATTATTTCCAAGGTAAAATACAGAACTTCTGCGTTTATGTAAACAAACACAAATGCAGCTACTCTGCTGTTATTCTGGCTGCAGACGTCGTGACTGTTAACCGTAGCTAGTTGGGACAAGAACATTGCCGGCGAGCATGGCAACGGAACTTATCGAATGAACAACTGGGTCGCGCCTCTAGCAACTGAAAAATGAGAAGGTTTAATTATCTTAGCAAAATTTCATAAACCATTTTTTTTGTATTTCTACCGGTAAATTGCCACTACTTAGTCTATTATTTACAAGGTAATATACAGAACAATATTTCTGAACTCCCATTAAGTCTCAACATAAAGTTTGTATTGCAAGGTGGTTCTACTGACTTCATGTGTCAAGCACTTGGAAAAACACCTGAATGGGATCTGTAGCCAATGAACGACCAAATAAGAGAAAGAGCATCAGAAACTGAGGCCTTGTAAGATTCAAGGGCTCAGTTGGAAAGAACAGCATAAGGGATACTTAGTTCTTTCATCTTTAACACATTTCTAACTCATCTGGAGTCATTTCAATTTAGAGAATGTGCCAGGAATGTAATGTTATGTGGACTGATGCACATTGGAAGTGACCCAAATTTTCCACCTCTGGAGCCTGTTCAGGAGGGTGCAGCAACATCACAGAATGTTCAAATAGAAATGTGTTGTGTATGTACAATGAGGAAATGTCCGTTTTATACAGTACATCCATCTACAACATTCTGATTCTCATCTCACCAATGACACCCTTTGTCTTTAGCCTTGCAATCTTTTGCTACATTTGGACCAACCTGTTTGAGTTTAAATGAGACAACCATGTCAATAAAGGCTTCTTTTTTGTGGAAACCAACAACCAAATTAAGATTGTTTTACATTGTGTATAGCTGCAGGTGTTATTTTCAATCCCAATTGTTATGTTAGTGTTGAACAGAAAATTGTATTTTTGTTTCAGATATGTACAACCATTCCTGTATCTATTTTCTACAATAAATCCTTAAGTATGGTTATTTTTTACTACTGCTCTGACTGTTGTAAATGCATTGTGCATCTCTGTATGTGTGGTGTATGGTCATAGCATTAGCAAGTGGACACACACTAAAACAACACATTTCAATCTTTTGGCCATTAGTTGACTAAAGACAGGCAGAGCTGAGGGACCAAGCACATTTACCCCACCACACATCCCAGCCAACCACAATGCCTGATTAGAAAAACAAAACAGCAACACCAGCATTACCACACTTTTCCAAATCCACCTAGATGGGAGAGGAAAGGCTCTCGAAAGCTAAGCTTAACACGGAGCCGTGAACTCACAAAACCACAGTGTGAGGGGAGGGAGAGAGGAAAAGAATCAAAAACAAAGACAGACAAAACTTCAAGCTGGGTTTCAAAGCCTTTATTAGGTTCCAGAGAAAATGCTAGTTCATACATAAACTAAATGTCACTTCAAGGTGTAATTTCTGATTGATATTAGTACAAACCAGTGAGGAAAATAAAGAGCAATAAACAATGAGGTGATTTAAGAGGCTAAACATGGTAGGATTCTTCTGGAGGATCAAAACTACCCCTCCCATAATTCAACACCCAGCTAGTGTTCTCAACCAAAGGGCAGATTCCATGACACATCACAACACCAACATGGCGGTGAGGAAAACAAATGATATAACATTTAAAAAAAGGTTGAACACTTTCACTAGTCTCTCATACACACATCTGTAGACGCGCTTCCGCAAACTACTGTCTATCCCAAAACCAGTTAAATGCAATACGAATCAACGTCCTCGGCTAACCAGCGTATACAGATGCATGTATGCATTACAGATGTCAGACTAGCAAAATAAAATGTGTGAAAAGAATATAAACAGCTTTCATACACCAGCCTGTTTTAGTCTTTCCAGGTGAGTGTACTTACAGACTGACTACATGTTCACAATGACAACACAGAGCTGGAGAGTGAGGGTGGGGCCTAGAGCTGGGCGATATGGACACAAATCCATATTACGATAAATTACTGAATTATCACAATAACGATTAATAGAACGATAAGTTTAGAACATTAATGTGCACCCGTAAGTCTACTTCTGTATTTTACCATACCCTTAGAACTACTACTACAACTTTAAAATGTTGTAACTATCAAAAGTAATGTTGGCAATAGCCCTTTTAGCAAACTTATTTAATTTCAAACTTCACATTTCTCTAGTATAGGCTACTTATTGTGGTTATTGATATCAGTAAAATGTCCTCGATAAATGGTCAGTGTTGATAATTTTTGGTTTATCGTCCCAGCTCTATTAGAGTACATTGTATGTCATACAGCAGGGCCATAACACATCGGTATCTGTGTGTGTGTGTGAGTGGGGTGAAAGGGCGAGACAGAATACAAACAGACGATCAGACTGAGGGTTTGTAGCTTGTTTGGGATATACACTCCTCAATATCTGAGGACTGAGAGGGATGGACAGATTAGCAGACCATGTTTACCGAACCCAAGCCTAACAGCCAGGACACGCAAGGGAGGGGTGGGTGGATAACATTCTCCGTTCCCTCCCCTCTTTTACCGGTACCCGGGACCAGGCTGGGCGTAACCCGAGCCGAAGGGGGGGCGGTTGCGGGCGTAGGGGTTTGACACCCCAGGAGGCGGGGTGACGTTGCTACCGGGGGGAGGGGTGTAGCCGGGACGGGGCTGGTAACCCTGGCCAGGCTGGGGCTGGGAGCCTGGGGGCAGGCTGTAGTTGGCAGGCTGGTTGGCCTGGGAGGTGTAGTTTTGGGGAGGGAAGACCCCTGGGGGGTACTGCTGTGCACCCTGAGGTGGAGGAGCCTGCTGTTGGCCTCCCTGGAAGCCGGGGGCTGGGGTCTGGCCAGGCGCGGGGGCCTGGGAGGTGGGGGCAGGGTAGTTCTGGAAAGTTTGCTGCTGTTGGGGCTGAGGGCCGCCAGGTTGCGGGGCCCCAGGCTGGGGGGTGTATCCTGCTAAGAGAGCGAGACAGAGAGTTGGGGAGAGAAGTAGAGTATAACTTTTCGTTGTGATCCATTTCTCATTCATAGCATAATTTTTTTTTTTTTCTTTTTTTAAATTTTATCCCCTTTTCTCCCCAATTTTCGTGGTATCCAATCGCTAGTAATTACTATCTTGTCTCATCGCTACAACTCCCGTACGGGCTCGGGAGAGACGAAGGTCGAAAGCCATGCGTCCTCCGAAGCACAACCCAACCTAGCCGCACTGCTTCTTTAACACACGCGCCTCCAACCCGGAAGCCAGCCGCACCAATGTGTCGGAGGAAACACCGTGTACCTGTTCCCCTTGGTTAGCGCGCACTGCGCCCGGCCCGCCACAGGAGTCGCTGGAGCGCGATGAGACAAGGATATCCCTACCGGCCAAACCCACCCTAACCCGGACGACGCTAGCCCAATTGTGCGTCGCCCCACGGACCTCCCGGTCGCGGCCGGCTGCGACAGAGCCTGGGCGCGAACCCAGAGACTCTGGTGCATAGCATAATTTCTATGAAGCTCTGGGCCATTTCTATAAGATTAGCCTGTCCTTCATGGGCCTTTTCTAAAGGAAAGAGTGATGAGGAATGAGTGTTACCAGGGTACTGCATGCCATACTGCTGCTGTGGTGCTGGCTGCTGGGGTGGGTATCCACCTGGGGCCTGGTACTGGTACATCTGACCTGGAGAAGGAAGACAGACATCAGTTTGATTTCTGGAGAAGGAAAAAATAAAAAAAAGCACACGGCTAGAATCGGACAGGATGGGCTTAGTGCAAACAGCTCCAACCACTATAATTAAAAAAAGGATGGGTTCATCAAGGCCCTGCACCCAGACAACGCTCTATGGCACATCACAGTCAGCTGTACAGATCTAAGCTAAACAAAACTTTGCTACCTTGCTCGCTCTTACATACACACATTTATTTGGATAGACCAGTGTGTATTGGGTCAAAGCGAGTGTCGTCTGTCTAAACAGGTCTGTGTCAGTAGACAGCCACTTTCCTCCCAGCTTTTATTAGCCATGACCTCACGTCTAACTGTGTGTGTGTGTGTGTGTGTGTGTGTGTGTGTGTGTGTAGTCCGTGTCTCATTTAATAAAAAAACTCTAGAATTGCATGTCCCCTTAATAATGTGGACTGAGGAGTGGGTTTAAGAGAGTCTAAAATAAAAGCAAACTATACTTGCAAAACACTGAAACCATTGGCCAACTAAAGTTTTCCAGTGAGTCTCACCATGTTCAGCAAACATGTAGAGTTGGCCACCAGTGTATTCCCTTTACAAGGCCTGTATCGCACTCCCAAAGCCCCTGGCGTGTAAAGTAGGGCGACGACGTATTAAAAACACAAAGAGTAAAAGGATAATGAGAGAAGGCTGGTTTATGGTTCACTGGTTTTTCATGTGCCAGTTAAAGCGGAGCGTTGATTTTCCACTCTTGTAGAGGGCTCGTAACAGAGCCCTATGGAACTCCTTTGTGTGGGAATAGGGCCTGGAGATTGGTGCTGGGCTATCAGTAGGTTAATGAAGCAGTAATTTATGTGATAGTTCACTCAAGAAAGTGGCTGAAAGATACAACAAAAATTTGCACACATACACACTTGTTCATTACGATAAATAACCAATAATGTCCTATGAGAAAATGGTGAATCTTGAAATGAAATAACTGTACTAATATGGGTGATTGTTGATGGGACAATTGATAGCTACAACTTTTAAAGTAGTAGTAGTTTTAAATGGTTAATATGAATATTTTTCATTCAATATATTGTTATAATTCTGTCAATTCGTTTTTTTCTTCTTTCTTCCATATTGCCCAGCTCACAACCACCACACCAGGGTTTCCATTCAAAAAAAAAGTGGCGCGTGACAACGTGTTCTGTAAGATTTCAATTTACTGTCCATTTGAGAAATGTACCAGGCCCATATGCACTGGGTAAATAACCCATTAGAGCGTCCACCCACGGTGTTCAGAATGACAGAAACCACATTTACATTATGGTAATGCATCTTAACAGAACATGACACTCTTGTAATGAAGCAGACAAAACAATTTTCAAAGATTTGCCAAAATTCAATTTGCAGGAAAACACCATTCTAAAACAGTGCACCTGATGCCAGCAGTATATGACAGATGAACATCTGTTAGAACCTTAGAGGGGGAACCTAAAGATGCAACAACTAGGATGGGTTAATATGACTAGGATTGTGTCTTCGGCTCCTGGACAACAAAATAAAGTTGATACCAATAGAACAGGAGAGAAATGGCATATGATGAGGAAGTCTTTTTAAAAGGCGGCGCGTGTGGCAGAAAGTCTAGCGTATTAAGTTGCGGATGTCAGTGAAAAGCATCGAAACTGTGTGTGAAGATGTGTCTTGATTATAACTTTTAAATGTTGAGACAAGGTGTGGCGATGATAGCCTATAGGCGTCTCTTCCCAGGATGCACTCAGCTGTCTCCTGCCAAATCTTGTGCATTCATTGTGGGAATTGTTTGCCCCTTTGTTTATTTTTTTAATCAATTTTACCTGTAGTAAATGTACCGTTAATCCCTGTCATCTGGTTACAATCATTTCTGTTAATGCATTGTATTACTACACTGAACAAAAATAAAACATAACATGCAACATTTTCAAAGATTTTACTGAGTTACAGTTCACATAATGAAAGCAGTCAATTGAAATAAATTCATGAGGCCCTAATCTATGGATTTCTCATGACTGGGAATACAGATATGCATCTGTTGGTCACATATACATATATATATAAAAAGTAGGGGGGTGGCACATCTCCTGTGCATAATGCACACGAGGCTGTGCATTTTGCTGAAACACAAGGTGATGGTGGCGGATGAATGGCACAACAATAGGCCTCAGGATGCCGTTACGGTATCTCTGTACATTCAAATTGCCATCAATAAAATGCAATTGTGTTTGTTGTCCGTAGCTGATACCTGCCCATACCATAACCCCACCACCATAGGGGACACTTCACAATATTGACATCAGCAAACCGCTCACCCTACACAACACCATATCTGCCCAGTACAGTTGAAACCGGCATTCATTTTTGAAGAGCACACTTCTCCAGTGCCAGTGGCGAGCACTTGCCCTGTCGGTTACGACACCGCACTGCAGTCAGGTCAAGACCCTGGTGAGGACAACAAGCACGCAGATAAGCTTCCCTGAGACGGTTTCTGACAATTTGTGCAGAAATTCTTCAGTTGTCCAAACCTACAGTTTTCAGCTGTCTGGTCTCAGACGATCCCGCAGGTGAAGAAGCCAGATGTGGAGAACCTGGGCTGGCGTGGTTACACGTGTAATGCGGTTGTGAGGCCGGTTGGACGTACTGTAAAATTCTCTAAAAAGAAGTTGTAGGCGGCATTTGGTAGAGAAATTAACATTACATTATCTGGCAACAGCTCTGGTGAACATTCCTGAAGTCAGAATTTGATTTATTTTTTATTTCACGGTTTATTTAACCAGGTAGGTCAGTTGAGAACAATTCTCATTTACAACTGCGACCTGGCCAAGATCGAGCAAAACAGTGCGACAAACAAAGTTACACATGGGATAAACAAACATACAGTCAATAACACAATAGAACAGTATGGGATGAGGTAGTTGGGTGGGCTATTTACAGGTGCAATGATCAGTAAGCTGCTCTGACAGCTGATGCTTAAAGTTAGTGAGGAAGATATGTCTCCAGCTTCAGTGATTTTTGCAATTTGTTCCTGTCATTGGCAGCAGAGAACTGGAAGGAAAGGTGGCCAAAGAGTTGGCGGCTTTGGGGGTGACCAGTGAAATATACCTGCTGGAGCGCGTGCTAAGGGGGGGTGATGCTATGGTGACTAGTGAGCTGAGAAGGCGGGGCTTTACCTAGCAAAGACTTATAGATGACCTGGAGCCAGTGTGTTTGGCGATGAATATGAAGCGAGGGCCAGCCAACGAGAGCATACAGGTCGCAGTAGTGGGTAGTATATGGGGCTTTGGTGACAACGAATGGCACTGATTGACTGCATCCAATTCACTAAATAGAGTGTTGGAGTCTATTTTGTAAATGACGTCGTTGAAGTAGTCACTTAGTGTGACTGAGTTTAGTCTAACCAGACACCTAGGTATTTGTAGTTGTCCACATATTCTAAGTCAGAACCATCCAGAGTAGTGATGCTAGACGGGCTGGCAGCGATCGTTCGAAGAGCATGCATTTAGTTTTACTCCCTCACTAACTTTAAGAATCAGCTGTCAGACAATGCCAATTGCACGCTCCCTTGAGACATCTGTGGCATTGTGTTGTGTGACAATACTGCACATTTTATTGAGGCCTTTGTCCCCAGCACAAGGAAACCCTGTGTAATGATAAGAGATGCACGATCTCTCGGAATCAGACGATGTTAGCAAAAAATGCCAACATCGGCCCGATGTCTAGTTTAATGCCGATGTGCAAAACCGATGTCAAAGCTGACGTGCATACCTATTGACACCATGAAAAATGCAGCGCTACACACAAAAGCAGAAAAATACTAAGGGCACACTTCCAATAACTAAACAAGTTAAGCACTCATTTGAAATAATAAGAACATTTTATCAAGACAACAAAGGCAAAATCCATTAACGCCAAGATAATGGAATTCATTGCCCTATCATCATTGCCCTAGACTGTTTTTTCTCAATTTCCACCTGAATGACGTGCCCAAAGTAAACTGCCTGATGCTCAGGCCCTGAAGCCAGGATATGCATATAATTGGTAGCATTAGAAGAAAAAAAAACGTTGAAATTTGTAGAAATGTTAAAATTACGTAGGAGAATATAACATAATAGATATGGTAGGAGAAAATCCAAAGAAAAACCAACTGGAATTTTTGTTGAGAGACCATGCTCTTACAATGGAAAGTGTAAGGGCATACTGGAAATTAGCTCCCTGGATGCAATTCCTATGGCTTCCACAGGATGTCAGTAGTCCATGTTCAAGGTTTCTGGCTTGTAACTTCAAAAACGAAGAAGAAATATCAGTTTTAGTACAGGGACCCAGTCTTGGAAATTCGTGTTTGCGCGCGTCATGAAGAAAGGACGCACCTGCTAAAATCAGTTTCCTATTGAACATACTTCTTTCCGTAAGAAGTATTATAGTTTGATTACATTTTAGGATATCTGAGGAGTAAATAGAAACATTTTGACTTGTTGAAACAAAGTTTAGGGGTAGATTTTCAGATTCCTTTCTCTGCATGTTTAACAAGTGGATTACTCAAATCGATGGCGCCTACTAAACTGACTTTTTGGGATATAAAGCAGGATTTTATCTAACAAAACGACACTACATGTTATAGCTGGGACCCTTTGGATGAGAAATCAGAGGAAGATTTTCAAAAAGTAAGTGAATATTTCATCTATTTGTGAATTTATGAAACCTGTGCCGGTTTAAAAATATTTTGATGAGGGGCGCCATCGTCAAACAATCGCATGGCATGCTTTCACTAATAGCTACTGTAAATCAGACAGTGAGGTTAGATTAACAAGAATTTAAGCTTTCAACCAATATAGGACACTTATATTTACCTAAATGTTTAGTATCCATAACATTTATGATTATTTATTTGAATTGTGCGTCCTCCAGTGTCACCGGAAGTTGTCCCGCTAGCGGGATGCCTAGCCCTACGATTAAAACGTACAAAAAGTACTCGAGGCTGTGAACAGTGACAGTGCGCAACCAAGGAAGAGAGGCCGCGGACAGAGCTGAAACTTCACTGCTTGACGTGTATAATGAAAGCCTGGCTGAGAATGAAACGAATGAAAAACAAAACAGCAAGTAAGTGAAAGACATAGGTTTTGATGATGTTTTACTGGTAATGGGGACAAACGCCAACAAAATACTTTGTCAGTGTGCTGTGTGTAACCTTTATTTAACTAGGCAAGTCAGTTAAGAACAAATTCTTATTTACAATGACGGCCTACCCCGGACGACGCTGGGCCAATTGTGCGCCTCCTTATGGGACTCACAGCCGGATGTGATACAGCCTGGATTCAAACCAGGGACTGTAGTGACCTCATGCTCTGAGATGCAGTGCCTTAGACCGCTGCGTCCGTGTGTGTAACTATTTAACTGTACTAGAATGCTTAAAAAGGCCAAAAATGTATATATATTTTTTGGCAAGGAAAATATCAGTATGGCCAAAAATGTCATATCGGTGCATCCCTAGTAATGATCAAAACCTTGATATGCCACACTTGTTTGGTGGATGGATTATCTTGGCCAAGTAGAAATGCTCACTAACAGGGTTGTAAAAAAATGTGTACCCAAAATTTGAGAGATTAAAGGTTGTGGATATGAAAAACTTGGGGATCTATTATTTCAGCTCATGAAACCAATACTTTAAAATGTTGCGTTTATATTTTTGTTCAGGATACTTTAGGTGTTCATTTTTCCCAGGTCTGGACCAGATGAATGAACCATGTTTAATTCCACCACCATTGCTTTTCCCTCAATTATAACATGACGCAAATTGTGAAAAGCCTATATGATGAAACCAGATATATTGCACTGAGACATCTATGGAAAATGTCAACAGTTAAAATCAGTTACTTCAACAATAAGTTACAACAGGACAGTCAGTCTAAGGTTCACGGGTTAATGAGCCTATAATGAAGGGGGACAACAGCTGCAACCCCACCGTCAACCCCTGTAATGTGAGCACAATGGTGCTCCAGTGAGAATGACAATGTGTGTGTGTGTGTGTGTGTGTGTGTGGGTTGGCTGTTTTGGTCTCCTGCCTGCTATCCATCATGTGTATTACATAATGTGATGGAGGGATGGATGGGGCTGCCGTCAGGCCTCATTGGCCAGAGGACTTCATCTCTGATCTCTGCTCAGTACATTTAAATCCCAAAGGAAAGAGAAATCACTGGCTCTCTATGGAGAGAGACCGGCTGCCTGCACATGTATTCCTTCAACTGAACAGAAAACAGCTGGAAAAATCATTCTCTGGAATGCCATTGCTTGACTATAGTTTTAGACTTTTGGGGATGTTTTCAAAAAGGAAAAGAGTTTATTGGTAGTCTGATAAAGTATCACCGTCTTTACTGAGGTGGGTGAACAGGTGTGCTATAACTGTTGGTTGCCCTCTCACCCAGAGAACACTCCGCCCTCTATGGTGGATCATCGTCTGATATGAAAGAGAGCCACTATACATATTCTGTTTATGGATCTTGTTAGTGCCATGTTTTCTTGTATTCACAAACCAACCATGTGTTGTCAGAGAAAGAGGGGGAGCTATCTGGCCATCTACCCTCAAAGCACATGATCTGTGTCCACGTTGACTTTCTGAAGAAGTCTTCTCTGTGCATATTCCCAATGCACCACACCCTTAATCAACATGTTGGTTGAAGTGCAATGCTCCTTTGAGACTATTCCTGGTCAACAATAAAATCGGTCTACATTGTGTTGTGTTGACTTTGTTCATCTATAACCCAGGCACTCAGGGGAGACAGAGGGGCAGAGACGGTGTTGAATTTATGGGAACGTTTGGGGATCAAATTATCATCAGGCACCCCATTGGAGTGTTGGGATTGGTGAAAACATGTCCATGCAGCCTGACGAGGCTGTCTGCCCACCAGCTGCAGCCCAGAGCCGCTCTCCTCCTTGGAATTCTGGGAGAACCGGATGGAGGGACAAGCACAGCGAAGAAAATAGGAGGATGAACCCATGACGACATCCAGAAGATGCCCTGCCATGACAGGGTTGGACTCAACATCTAAAAGGACAGCCAACCACATGGTAAGCGAGGTCACACTGAACCTAATAACTGCCAATGACCATTATATGACCATGCGGTCATTGATGGACAAACTAAAAGCGACCAGCACAAAGTGCAAGGGTCTGGAATTTATAGAGAATCACTGAGTTGTATAAGTAAGAACTAAGGAATAATTACTGTGTAACTTAAGACTCATATGGGTGTCTTGGCTCTGCTAAACTCAACCCCAACCCCTTGGAGAAGCCTGAACACTGACCGAGCCAAAACCACTGGTCTGGGGAACACGGTCAAACCGTGACCATGTGGAACCTCAGTGTGTTCCAGGTGTGGTTTGGAGGTGCTGGTATGGTTCCTCTGAGTCACAGCTCAACGAGCCTACCGTGTGGATGTGTGTGTTCCAGCTGTGGTTTGGATCCTGTGGTGTGGTTGTCTGCGTGCTGCTTGTGGGTCTTTTTGGGTGAAAACGGATACGTCTCCAGAGATGGAGGCTACGGAGAGCCACAACATTAAAAAAAATAAAAAAGTGCATTCCAATGACAAAACATCACATCCAAAATAACGAACTCGCTAAATAAGAAGACTGACTCGCAACATTTTCCTCTGTCCCCTCCCTTACTGTTTCTGTCCATCTCATATACTGATATGCCAAACCCTAGGACACATACACCTAGCCATCTGGTAAGAGAGTTAACTCGCCAGCAGGGCACACCTCTGTGTTGATTCCATAACGCCACCATTATGGGGAAACCCAGTAGGTCCGAGAGGAACAGCTCAGGGAAGGTCTGGTCGGGAAGGCAAGATAACACCAAAAACCATTTCCCCCTAAAAACACGACCCCAAAGTAGCTCGCAACTAGAGACTACAGAGATGACTGCTTGATTTAAAATTTTTATTTCCCCACCTCGGTCTGATCTGATCCCTTGTTCATGCATCCCTCCGTTAGAGGGGCCGGAGACTGCAGACATTCCATTTTCCAAGAACTACATGATGTTCATGGTGGAGTGCAGATAGCAGGAGGGGGGGATTCTACATGAAGAGTTGTCTGGCTGACTAAAATGGATGCCAAGATCATGAATACACTGTTTATACAGTTGATTAAGTCACTTCCGTGAACAGTTTCTCTGTGTCTGTGATAACATGGAATTCCTAATTAAATCTAAAATGTGCTTACATAGTCTTATGTTACAGAGACATCATCCACTAAATCACAGCATGCAGAGTGTAAAATAAATAAATAAGGTACCGGATTCAGGACTGGGGAACTGGCCAATCCAAGTGCAACATCTAGCCATCACCAAGTCAGATAGAGTTCTGCTGCATCAATGGCATTAAATCCCCTACCAAGATGGCAGTTCCACTTCATTCCAACAGCTTGACAAACAATGAATACAAGTAGAGCAATCTATTCCTCCTGTTTGTGGTTGTAGACAAGCCCGAGCAGTGAACATCTGGGTTAAACCATTGTGAAACTGACTCGCCCATAAAGTTATAAATGTCTGTAGTGATGAGGTGAAAACAGAGCAAAAAACAACTGTGGTAGTGACTGGGAGTAGTGACAACTCTACTGGGACAGAACGGCCCAATGCTGCAACGCAAGAGAAGTGTTCCACAACACACTGACTGGGTCAAGGCTGTCCCTTAGGCACTGCACAGGTCTAGGATCAGTTTAAAGCACAAACTGAAATGGGGTAACTCTTGGGCCAAATTCATTCTCCTGTTTTGACAGGACAAAGCAACAGAGTCAACACACGCACACACACTTTTTGGGGGTCTCAGTGGACCCCAGGTATTTGGAGGTGCTAAACCACCCACACTGATAATCTCTCAAACAGCTATTACAACCCCCCCCCCTCCCACACACACACACTTAAGTTGTCATGGTTTTGTGATTCGTTTCCAGGGACATAAACAGCCATTAAACCCACTTTACAGACACCACAAGTGTTGTACTCTCCTACTGCACAATTCCTCAGATCACACCGTTTCCTACATATATTCACTCATGCAGAGCTATGGTGTGTCTGCATGCGAGTTTCATGGTAATTTAGAATGTGTGTGTTCCTAACCGTCCATGGCTGCTGGGGGTCCCTGCTGTACCCCTGCATAGGGGGCCTGTGGCTGGGGGGGCACCCCGGGTTGGGGGGCGGCAGACGAGGATGAGGCAATGCTGTCTGGAGTACCTGACCGCTCGTCAGCCAAGACACCTGGAGGGGCTAGATAAGAGATAGCGAAAGGGTATGTGAAAAATAAAACAGGGTGGAGAGTGAGGGTAAGGTGTGTGACAACAATGTAGTCAGAAGACTGTATAGAAAGTACAAACATAAAGCGAAAAAAAGAAATTGCACGGCAACGATGGAATTACCTGGGACCTGGTCCTCACTCAGGCCGAAGGCGGAGATGACGTTCTTGCTGACCTCGCCCTGGTTCTTCAGGGGGTCGAAGGCCGACATGCTGGCCGCGCTGACTGGGACCGGGGCCTGCTTCATTGCTGCTTCTGCTGCCACCGCCCTCCCCTCATGTCTATCCACCAAGTCTGGAGAGAGGGAGTGGAGGGTAGTGGAGAGAGCGACACGTGTCAACACACAATCACAAGAAGACATGGACAAAGATGCTAGAGAAGCACACACACACGTCAGTTTGCGGCAGGGAGAGTTGTTCATAAATAGTTCAATTATCGTTAATCATTGAGCAGTCAAACCACTGTGTAAGTAGGGCTTACGAGGGCTTTCATGGGTGTATTCTCCTAACCCTGGGATGTTACCACACCAAAGGAAACACCCTGTTAAAAAACTTTGACACACTTCTCTCCTCTACGCCTCGGATAAACAAATCCACCTGTTGCCGGCCGCCACACGCCAGCAAGCTAACAACGCTGATGCAACGAATCCTGGGAAACTGCCCATGGCATAAAGACTCAGTCATGAACACTCTTACTGACAGTTGTGGCTGTTTTGCGTGATGTATTGTGGTCTCTACCTTCTTGCCCTTTGTGCTGTTGTCTGTTCCCAATAATGTTTGTACCATGTTTTGTGTTGCGGCCATGCAGTGTTGCGGCCATGCAGTGTTGCGGCCATGCAGTGTTGCGGCCATGCAGTGTTGCGGCCATGCAGTGTTGCGGCCATGCAGTGTTGCGGCCATGCAGTGTTGCGGCCATGCAGTGTTGCGGCCATGCAGTGTTGCGGCCATGCAGTGTTGCGGCCATGCAGTGTTGCGGCCATGCAGTGTTGCGGCCATGCAGTGTTGCGGCCATGCAGTGTTGCGGCCATGCTGTGTTGCGGCCATGCTGTGTTGCGGCCATGCTGTGTTGCGGCCATGCTGTGTTGCGGCCATGCTGTGTTGCGGCCATGCTGTGTTGCGGCCATGCTGTGTTGCGGCCATGCTGTGTTGCGGCCATGCTGTGTTGCGGCCATGTTGTGTTGCTGCCATGCTGTGTTGCGGTCATGTTGTGTTGCTGCCATGCTGTGCGGTCATGTTGTGTTGCTGCCATGCTGTGCGGTCATGTTGTGTTGCTGCCATGCTGTGCGGTCATGTTGTGTTGCTGCCATGCTGTGCGGTCATGTTGTGTTGCTGCCATGCTGTGCGGTCATGTTGTGTTGCTGCCATGCTGTGCGGTCATGTTGTGTTGCTGCCATGCTGTGCGGTCATGTTGTGTTGCTGCCATGCTGTGCGGTCATGTTGTGTTGCTGCCATGCTGTGCGGTCATGTTGTGTTGCTGCCATGCTGTGCGGTCATGTTGTGTTGCTGCCATGCTGTGCGGTCATGTTGTGTTGCTGCCATGCTGTGCGGTCATGTTGTGTTGCTGCCATGCTGTGCGGTCATGTTGTGTTGCTGCCATGCTGTGTGGTCATGTTGTGTTGCTGCCATGCTGTGTGGTCATGTTGTGTTGCTGCCATGCTGTGTGGTCATGTTGTGTTGTCATCTTAGGTCTCTATTTAATTTTTTTATTTCACCTTTATTTAACCAGGTAGGCAAATTGAGAACACGTTCTCATTTACAATTGCGACCTGGCCAAGATAAAGCAAAGCAGTTCGACACATACAACACATAGTTACACATGGAGTAAAACAAACATAGTCAATAATACAGTGAAAAATAAGTCTATATACAATATGAGCAAGTGAGGTGAGATAAGGGAGGTGAAGGCAAACAAAATATATATATAAATAAAAATATAAAAAGGCCATGGTGGCAAAGTAAATACAATATAGCAAGTAAAAAAATAATAATAAAAAAGTAGAGATTGAAAAAGTAGAGATAGAAATAATGGGGTGCAAAGGAGCAAAATAAATAAATACAGTAGGTAAAGAGGTAGTTGTTTGGGCTAAATTATAGATGGGCTATGTACAGGTGCAGTAATCTATGAGCTGCTCTGACAGCTGGTGCTATGTAGTGTTGTCTCTTGTCGTGATGTGTGTTTTGTCCTATATTTATATTTTATTTTTAATCCCAGCCCCTGTCCTCGCAGAAGGCCTTTTGGTTGGCCGTCATTGTAAATAAGAATTTGTTCTTAACTGACTTGCCTAGTTAAATATTTTAAAAAAAACATAGGGCAGGTGTGGAATGTGATTGGGCCACTGGATTAGAAGTGAAAGCTGTTTTGGAATGCGGACAAACCATCTCTTTCAGAGAGAAATGAATGAACTGATAAAAACAACCGGCCTATAGCTGTTGGTATTTCATAAAGTTACAACAAATATGCTAGATGTGTGCATGTCTGTATTTCATTAAATTATGTAAAACACAATTCACACTAGCAAACAGATAGGGGTGTGTATGTGTGTACCTACCCCGGTCTGGTGCTGATGCAGCCAGGCCAGGTTCTGAGGGGGGCTCCAGGCTGTCCAGAAGACTGTTGACTTTGTTCCTGAGCTCAATGAGTTCCCTGCGCAGATACTTCACCTGACTGGACTCCAGAGGTCTCGGCTGACCATTCACTGTCGGGGGGAGAGAGTGTGAAGAGAAAGTGTGAGACGATATTTCAAAGTCAATACATTTCAAATACTGAATGTGGCGTCTCGGTATGCAACTTCAAGATGTGGGAGAAGGTGGTGAGGGTGAAGGGGGGGGGGGGGGACTACTTCCACAAGCCATCCCTCTCCATCCACACTATAGCACTCCAGAGCCATGGAAGACAGTGACGGAGTAATCTCCCCCAGACAGCCCTCCTGATCACTGTAACAGATGAGTCTTTAGGTCTGTACATTTCTTATGGTCCGGTGTGAGTTAAGTCAATTCCAGACTAGAGCAAACTAGATGAAACCAGACCAGGGGTTGGGGTCCAGACCAGATCAAACGAGCTAGGAACCGAGCAGCAGGCCTGTTCAGGGTAAGTAGGATTAACAGACCGTGATGTTCAGCTATGGAGCCAGAAACAACATGGCACCCGAACAAACCAACAACCATTATTACTAGTCCCCACCCCATCTCTCATGAACCCTGTCCTGTTAAAATCAAATGTAGGCTATGTCATTACTTCTGTTACACACAGACATTTGCAGTCTGATAAGTCAGCATGCCTGCAGGTGTGTGTGTGTGATGGGGAATTCCCAGTGTCTTTGTGATCACAGACTACGAAGCGTGGGAGAGATCCGCTTCTTGCCAGTGAGGAATCCTGCGGTTTGGACGCACCCGCCCTCAGCAACATCCACACACACAATCTCACATAACTGTCCATGTATTCTGTAATTTATGTGTGTGTTTATGCCGTGCACCTGTCCTGTTAGTGGTGGGTCATAAGGGGGTAGACTGCAGACAGAGACACTAGGGCCGTTTCTTGGAAATAGAGCCCCAGACACCTGCAGTCTCAGAGAGGAGTAGTAGTCCCCTGGTTCCACCACCACATCACTGGGTCAGAGGTTAAAGTACATAGCACAGAAAATGTGGAGTCATGTCTCCATAAAATAACTATATAACAGCTGTTAGCACCATCTATCTGTAATATATACCCTGTGTTCTTAGGCAAACTCAGAAATGAACTACTCTGATGTTGACATGAGGTCAGGTATGGTTAGGCCAGACAGATCCATCCAGGTCATGGTCAATGAGAGTGGGTTAAATGTCAATGTACTAGGAAGTACTAGGTTATTCAAGAGCTCTTTTCCAGAGAGGAGAGGAGCCAGGTAATACCGTTAACGGGCAGCATGCTGTAGTGATATACAGGATATGGCAAATATCATCTAGGAAAAATAAACTAAGGCTACTATGCATGACAAGAGTGATGAACAGTGCTGACAGTGGCTACAGTCTGGGCCTTGAAGATGCATGAGTACAGTTCTGCTGCTCACTGGGTCTGTTATGCTCTTAGCTCTGTGTGAGAGAGTGAATGAGACAGAACGTTTAACTGTGTGTGTGTTTGCTTTACATGTGCCTAGTGATGGATATAGGGCTGGGTGATATCAAATTCATTTGAATGTATGTTTTAGCGCAATGTTCCAAATGACTGTATCACAAGAATCTAGGTTTTTATTTCACTTTTTTTATGAGCTTTCTGTCTCCTTCCGTGCTTTGTGCACGGTGCACCTCCCCAACCGCACACTGACACCAAGCCCCTCCCCCTGCCACTCACAACAAAGACAACTTCTTTCTCTGACAACAAGCAGTTTAAACTCACTATTTGCATTTGGAGGTATGGTCATTTGGAAACAAACTCTTAAGACATTTTATTGTAATAAGCTAGGTTTCCATCCCACTGGCATGCAAATATTCTACATTTTATATTGATAAAATCAAAATGTAATTAATTTTAGAAGGCTGTAACCTATCAAAATGTGGAAAAAGTCAAGGGGTCTGAATACTTTCCGAATGCACTGTGTATATATAGTGAATCTGCCTTAAGTTTGAGAAGATAAAAAATATTTTTAGGCCATACCGCCCAGCCCTAGATGGATCCCTGCCTAGTGCTCAACACCACAGCATACATCTGGGCCTGAAAGACTAGAGGAACCATGTATCATCTCAATGAGTCCCAGTGCTGCTCTATAGAGGCCTTACAGGCTGCAGGCAGGCTGCCATAGCACCACAATCCTCATCAGCACTGACTGGACGGGGATGGACTTAGCAGACAATTACAATAAGGAGTGATAATTCAACAGAGGAGGGCGTCTGTCCCTCATATGAGCCTCATCTCTAGAAGGCCAGAGGTGCTAAATCACCACACAGGAACCTCACAGGGACAGTGTGGTGCAGAGGGCTGAATGGGGGTGAGATAGAGTTATAGGGGCACAGAGGAAAGAGAATATGGTCCAATATCATGGAAAGGAAAAGGAGAGGCGCACACTCTAGGAGCTCAGATGCAATAATTTAATAACCAAACCACCAACGTTTCGACCCTGATGAAGACAGCTTGTCTGTTGAAACGCTGGTTATTAAATTATTGCATCTGAGCTCCTAGAGTGTGCGGCTCTCCTTTTCCTTTCCAAGTGTTCTACTCCGCTAGCCAACACCTCAGCTAAACAGGTGAGCGTTTCGTTCGCCTCCAGGGATATCATTGGACATGGTCAGTTGGTACCAGCAGGGGAACAATCAGCCGCACATAAGACTCTGGTTTGACACAGCAACGCCAAACCAGACGAAGGCTGTAGCTCTGTTCAGAAGTAGTGCATGATATGGGTGGCAGGTAGCCTAGAGGTTATAGAGTTGGGACAGTAACCGAAGGGTCACTAATTCAAATCCGTGAGGCAACAAGGTGAAACATTTTCGAAAATGCAGGTCAATGAGCCCTTGAGCAAGGCTATTAACACTAATTTCTCCAGGGTTGCCATTGATAATGGCAGACCCTGGCCGTGAGCCCACTGAGGGTTTCTCAGGGAGTGGGATACGCAAAATAAATTGTTCTAAGTCACACATGCCTATTAATACACACTTGTACATGTGAGAAATAGGGCACTTATAAGTACCCACCAAATGATTATTACTATTTATATGGGAAACAGGGTGTCATTTAGGATGACTCAACTCCTGGACCACGACCAGGACAGACAGACAAAAGCACTGTCCAACACTACAGGAGACCACCAAATCTCACATAGGAGAGTGGAAATCCTTTTAGAATTCCCTTAACGTTAGTGGAATTCTACAGACAGGATTCCAGAACCCTGTGTGTGTGTAACATTTAGCAGAGACCCAGGGGGTCAGGAGAAGATCCTGTATAGAGACACTTCCCTCCTGCTCCCAATCCTGGCACACGTCTGGAAATATGGGCTCCATGTGAGGTCACGACTGTGGCGCATGCTGACGCTCTGGGTCTCGGGATGGAGTAAAAAAAAGTATTATTTTTTAAATAAATCCCCAAACATTTATTTTCTTCTCCTTCATTCTGTCTGTCTTTTCTGCCACTCCCTATCTATCTAATAATAGCAGGGACAGTTCAGGGACACTGTGCTGCAGTATAATTGGGAGCAGAACACATGAAATAACATAATGAGGTCTGACAGCATTGGAGATGAGCGGGAGCAGAGGTGTGTGTGTAAACGGTAACACACACCTGACATCTGCACTGTAAAACTAAGGCGGATCCATAACACCTGGCCAGTGTACAATTCTGTATAATGGACCCACAGCTAGACCACACCTGAAGTCTCTCACACACGAGGGCATCATGATGATTAGGCCTAAAGCAGTAAAGCCAGCATAACTCTCCTATTGACCTACAGTGTTCGTTGAAAAACAAAAGCTAATCGTCAATCCATCTATCATCCTCTGCAGAACACACTCTTAAAATGGGTTGACACCCAACAAGCTGGAGTTTGACTACTGAGGGACATGTGAAAACAGACAATTTCACAAGTATAGCTTGGTGCCTCTACTACCCAAGCAGCAGCACATAGACTCCGACCTTGGGATGATACCAGCATGAGAGAATGAGTGTCGAAGTAGGAGTGTCGGGTTCAATGTCAAAATATGAGACTAGACTGCCTCCCAGTGGCATGTTAATGTACATGAACCAAAAAACTATTGGAGAGGGGGCTGTTGGAACAGAACAGTCAGCCTGAGTATTCAAGTAGATACAAAGGATAGAAGTTCTTTATACTACGGTACCATAAAGACTGGAATAACAGAATGAACCTACTTTAATTTCTAATGGGACAAAACAGGTTTGTTTGCTTATTACAAGATGGGTGTGCTTGGCACAGCAGCACATAGGCCCATACTAAAAAAGGGAGGAATGGTTAAGTATGTGTATGATAATATCTTACCAAACAGAGTGAGTTTCAGTATCCTACTGCACTGGATGGCAAAGGAGAGATCTGAGCTGTCGAAAATAGTAATGAGGTCATCATCTGAGGGAAGAGAGCAGAGAACAGCATCAGGTCACATTCCAATCCTTTTTTCCACCATTTCTTGAGATAACGGCTATTCTGAAATGGCTGAATAGGTGAAACCTGTGTAACCTCTACTATTATGGTTGATGATTACTGTAAAAATGGGAGGATGCCCCCCCCATCCCCCCCTTTTTACAGTAATCATCAACCATAATAGTACAATTCTCAAGTGTTTGAAAGAGAACCTGTTTCCATTACCAGCAGGAAACAGCTAAATGTTGAGGGGTCAGATGACATCTAGCTAACACAATGGTGATAATACAACTTAATCCAGTGCTTGTCTAGAGCAGCACAGCTTACCTTCGTCCTTGTATTTGATGGTGACCTCATCGTTGCTCTGCAGCTTGCCCCTGAAGACGCGCTGCATCATCAGCACGAGCTCGTCATAGGTGATGTCCTCGTTGTGGATGGGTATGCGTCTGATGTCATCGCCCAGCTGGGCCTTGATGATCAGTTTGCCGCTCAGGTCCAGCTGTCCATTCATGGTGCCGTCCGCCCTCTACTGCTCCCACTGCTGGAGGGGGGGGGGGGACGACACATGAGAGATTTAACACACCTAGAGCATGCGGAGAATCATGTAAGTTGGATCATGGGGTCTTATATCACCAATTGGCAACAGATTTATGCAAAAATTCTAAAATCTGCATAAAAGAATATGCATTTTCCCACCTGAGATGTTTCCATGAAATTAGAGATGAGTCTCTGCGTGATGACGTAGTGCACATAAAAATACCTTTTGTGGTTCAATTCCCATGTACCAAATAAAGTTAAATGGGTTTCCATTGCATTTTTAACTCTAATGATGGTTCTCACATTGACATTTGTATTATATAGCGAGTGTGCCCACTCCGGTGTTGGCACGTGCACTCCAGCTAACAGTATACAGATATTGTAGCTGCACGCTGTTGGCTATAGCACACGAATGGCCTACATTATGAGATTAAAATGGATAAAAGAGCAAGATTGACTAATAAAACAAACAGCAGCAAAGTATCGATGATTACATCACCAGAATAATACACTCAGTATTTATTGGAAAGGAGCATCAAGCTCATCACCTTGCACTTTCACCACCCTGTGAAGTTCATCATAACTTATTTCATCTGTAGTCTAATAAATTGCATGCTTTCCCGACGAGTCATAGGGGTAGCAGACAGGACGTCATCGAGTGACTCCACGTTTACTTCGATATGATTATATCAATATTAGCGCATTAAAACTTCTTAGGGATAGACCCCTTTTTTTTCAATGAATGACATACCCAAATCTAACTGTCTGTAGCTCAAGCCATGAAGCAAGGATATGCATATTCTTGGTACCATTTGAAAGGAAACACTTTGAAGTCTGTGGAAAAGTGAATTGAATGTAGGAGAATATAACACAATAGACCTGGTAGAAGAAAATACAAAGAAAAAAATAAGTTATTTTTCTACCACCATCTTTGAAATGCAAGAGAAGGGTCCTAGTTATAGCCATCCCTCTAGTTGTAATTCCAATAGTGTCCACAAGATGGAAGCAGTATATGTGCAAGGTTTCAGATGGAAAACTTGAAAAATGAGTGAACAACAAGACTTTTAGTCCCCAGGTACACTTGGGTAAATCGTGAAGGAGACATTTGCATTCATACTCCGTTTTTCTGCAAGAATATGATCAAATCTGTATACTTGGACTTTTATTGAGCTTTCCAAGTATTAGTAGCCATATTATAAGTCCAACATTTGCAAAACAACCAGTTTTCATACCTTAATATCCTTATAATTTTTGTCCAAAATGAAAAGGCATGCTGTCGTACAAGGTTAGTAGCTACATTTTACGACATATACATGGTTTCTGGGAACTCCCGTAAAGCCCAGGTCATTGGGTATCTAGCTAGCTTTGTTTGACCCCAATTGGTGCTTACTTGACAAAGATAGTGATGGCAAAGTCGTTCAAGTGATGGCCGCCCGCGTCATCGGCGTGCCATGAAGGCGTCGCTCTCTGATCAAAAATGCTGTCCTATAGAACATATTACACCCCTAATGAAATAGTGAAGTCTTGTTACCTTCTAGGATCTCTGAAGAATAGATACGAATGTAATTTGACTCGTTGAAACAACATTTAGGGTGAGATTTTCAGATTCCTTTCTTTGAAAATTGAACGTGTGGAAATACAAAATCGATCGTGCATGCTATAAGGATCTTTTTAGGACATGAAAAATGAATTTATTTAACAAAACGACACTGAAAAATCTGAGCAAGATTTCAGAATGTAAGTACACATTTCACCCGCAGAGGTGAATTTATCAAACCTATCGCAAAGAGAAAAAAAGTGTTTTGATGTTAGGAGCTCTCCTCCCTGTTGTGTCTCTAAAATCTCTGATCTTGACATAACGCGCTGCATGATTTACAACTGTCACGTTGGCGGGACACCGATCCTTAAGAATGAAAGCTTTTCGACCGACATTTCTCTGATAATTCATTTTATCAACACAAAAAGATCCCAACTTGTCTAGTGTATTTTGTTTTGTCGACATCAGGCCTGTCATTACATTTTTTTATCCAACATGTACTTTACTTGCATAAAAAAGGTTGGAAGGAAACCTGATTAGTGACCATGTATTTTCAATGGCAGTTCTTACTTTCATAATTTCACCACAAGAGGCATTGTGCTGATTTCCAGTATATAGTAAGCCCCACCCTGCTATAAATGTGGGAACATTTAAAAAACATATGCTTACTTTGGGGAATTTAAGTCATTTACTTGTGTTACAAAAGATGATTAAAATAAAAATAAAAAGTGTAATTGATTGAAAAGACAGTCTATCATTACCAATGAGGTAAAAAATGACCTCTGTTGGTGCCTTGAGGGTTAAGGAAAGAGGGAGGGCATAACAATAACAGGCGCCTATGATGCAAATAAGCCACTCTACACTAAAGGACTAGTCATTTAGATGATTAGTAAGCCGACAAACAACCATTGAAAAACATAAGCATCGTCACATTTTTTAAAATCCTTCAGATACAGACAAAGTGCTTGGACCATGGAAGAATGGTGTTATCATTAATATATCAACCTTGGATTCACTCATTTTTATCTTTGTATGGCAAACAGCACATCACTGCCCTTTACGACATTGCTCAAGTGCTACTATATAGTTTACAGTTTCACTCTGCTTCCAAAGTCTAAGGTTCAAGTACAACAGGCTGAACTAGGCTGAACTAGGCTGAGCTGTCAGTCTGGCACAACAAGACTTTGGCCTATAGGCCTAGTACTGTAACTTTCATTGAAAGAGGGATCATAGATCATGGAACACTACTGTTTAATGTCGTTAGAATTAAATACGGGCTAGCTAGCTAGCTAGCTAATCAGCTGAACTGATTAGATTAGGATAAACAATCTATTCCCTATCCAGTCCACACTAAAATGAGCCTATCAAGAAAATAGTTACAATAGTTTCAAATCACGTGAACTGCAACAACTTGTTGGTCTGGCCAGCAAACTAGAGCTAACAGTACAGTATCAAGCTAGCTAAATTAAATTACCAACAATAATGTGTCAAACAAGGTTAACTAAGATTATCTACAATTAGACTTAGCTAGTTAATAGTTATGTTGTGCTAACGAGGACACCTTAATACGGCTTGTAACGTAACATAAATCCTTCTGTTATAGTACTAGTTAATGAAAGGGCGAGGTTCAGGATTGCAGTTTGTAGTCTTGTCTGAGATTCAATATAGCTAGCTTGCTAACTTGGCAGTTCGTTGTGATGTCAATAAACTAGCTAACTCAAAATCAGTTGTACTGGCTATATTATAACCTAGATAGCTAACTAATTGTATCGTTAATAGGTGTCGAAAGGAAAGTAACTGGTTTGCAAGCTAAGTTGTATCATAAACATAACCAGGCCATTTTCCTGTGTCACTGACAGGATGTAGAACCCTGCCAAATACAGACCCACTCAAAACTCCAATTCGTGGTTATAATGTTGACTTCCTGCAAAATATTTATCCAAGCTGAACATTCTTACCGGCGTCAAAAACGCATGTTTATCGACTTCATTTAACACAAACACACAATTTCATTGTATTTCTATCATCATGTAGCAATACAATTTCATTGCACTTCTACCATCAAATAAATTAGGCTATAAAAACAACAAACCCGATGCTAGCATCAATCGTTAGTTAGCAATGCTAACGATAGCTTGCGTTTCGAATCTCATTCATGTTGTCAACATACATATTAGGAATATCGAAAAAGACAAGTATATGAATCCCACCTGTAAATGGACGTCTTGATCCCGCTGTGGTATCGGTGGTTCTGGCAAGACCGTGTCAGGCAAAATCTGTTACCCGGGCTGGCAAACACAGAAACCCAGCTTCACATCAGGAAGTCTGTCCGCTTTGTCGACGTCAACCTGTACGTGGCATACAGCGGAGGGCGCAGTCGCAGCGGCTCAACTATTTGACACGTTTGACAGTGACATTTGAGCGAAATCAGCAGATTTTTTTCTGCATAGGCGCAGTTCGAGAAATGTAGTTTTATATTATAAATGTGTGACTCTGTGTGACTGCTTTCCTCTGTACTGTGTTTTGCAGGTCGTTCTTTTAATTTCAAAGGTTGTAGTGACACACAGTACAGGTAAAACGTTTGGACACACCTACTTATTCAAGGAGTTTTCTTTATTTTACTATTTTCTACATTGTAGAATAATAGGGATGACATCAAAACTATGAAATAACACATGGAATCATGTAGTAACCAAATCAAAACATATTGTAACGACCCGGTATTGTGTTCTGTGTTTGTGGGTGTGTTATGGTTCTCATGGCTACTAGCAGGGGTTAAATATGTCAGGACAGATGGAAAGGTTGGGGGGGGGGGTATGATGGGTAATCCCGCGGGATTTGGAAATGCATAAAGAGGGATGAGTGTCTCATATCTCCCTCTTCTGTTCGGGCCTTGATCTGTTCCTATGAGAGTGACCTTAACTCGACATGTATAATTGTGTACGTTCGGCATTAGCGGCGTGGGCTGTGGCCTGAACAATAGCCCAGTTTAGGAATAAACCTGTGTTCTGACCTGTACACCTGGAGTCCGTCTCTTTTCTCTTTAATGACCCAGCCGGGTCATTACATTGGTGTCAGAAGTGCTTTCGAACTAAGGGATCGAGACTAGGCGAGTTAGCTGTTCAGTATAGGCCGGGTTGGCTTTAGCGTGACTCGCATCTACGGTCATGATGCCTGGGGCGAGGCGGAAAATTAAGGAAGAGTCGGACAGAGTGTCCGTTGTGAGCTCGGGGGTACCCGGTCGGGAGGGTCAGGCGGCGACTGCCGTGGAGGGGCTTGAGAGCCACTTGGCGGGAGTTAAATTGTCAGTCAGCAAGATGGCAGAACTGGCGGGTTTTCCTTCACATCGCTCGAGAGCAGACGTCACGGCGACGGGGATATCGACGTCACCGGGTGCGGAAATGGCTGGGCCTGCTTATGTAAACAGAGATGGCGGCGACCTATTGCCATTAGCCACGGTAGCGGCTAAACTACCAAAGTTCAATGGACAAGGTAAATGGGAAGTTTTTTTCACTCAATTCGAGTTGTTGGCTAGAGCCGGGAGGTGGTCTGACGGGACGAAAGCGTTACAGCTTGCCCTGAGCCTGGCGGAGGAGGCGTCGGAATGCCTGCTAACGCTAGCCCCGGGCGATAGGGGCGACTACGGTGCGCTAGTGGAGGCATTGGGGGGCCGTTTCGGCAGCGACGCGCAGCCCAACATGCTGCGTATTGAACTGTGTAACAAAAAGAGACTTCAGGGGGAATCATTAAAGGCGTTGGCAAGTGGTATTCTGAGCCTGACCAGGCGGGCTTATGCAACTATGCCGATTGGGGTGCAAGACGAGCTGGCACGGGACAGTTTTATTAGAGCGCTCTCTTCCACCGAACTGGGTAAGCATGTTCAGATGGCGGACCCACCATCTCTGCAGGCTGCAGTGGAGATAGCCAGGAAGAGGGAGCTGATCTGGGGTGAGGGAGTGAGAGTGGAAGTCACCAGTCAACCAGAGGTGAGAGCAGCGGTGGCTGGGGTGCCAGGGGTCACAAAGCCAGAGTGGGTTGACGAGTTGGGCGGGCTAGTCAAGACTGCTTCGCTTGTCATGGAGAGGGGCTCCAGGCAACGTCGCAGTGTCAGCTCAACTCCTATTGTCTGCTGGGGTTGTGGCCAACCTGGCCACATTCAGCGGGAGTGTGGCAGATTCCCCCGTCACCAGGGAAACGACAACGGGTTCTCGCGCAGGGGGCAGCGCGGGCCCACCCCCCCGCCCCCGAACCCACTGTAAGCAAAGGAGGTACCCAGCAGCGCAGACAAGAGGGTGGGGACCTGCTCCCCCAGGGTGTAGCTGCCGCCGTGTTTCCTAGTCCGGTAGTTGTGGTGGGACGTACCACCGTTGGGGACTTCTGCAATGTCGTCGTCAAGGTAGAGGGGGTGGGATGTTTGGCCCTGGTCGACACGGGCTCTACAGTAACCCTAGTGAGACCAGAAATACTACCTGTTGGGGTGCGGGTGGAGCCGACCCATGTCCAGCTACGGACTGTCACGGGGGAGCTAGCCCCCATGTTAGGGAAGTGTCAGCTATCTGTGACTGTGGGGGGGAGAACTGTGGGGTGTCCGGTGTGGGTAGCAGCGGTGCAGGACCCCTGTATACTGGGAATGGACTTTTTGAAAAACTGTGGGGCTCAGTTGGACTTAGCGTCAGGTACTTTGAGGCTGTCGGGGGGGCCCACAGTGGGAATGTCGCCTTCGGGAGGGCCAGCAGGGGGCAGGGCTGTTCCTCCGTCTTCCTCCAAGCTTGCAGAAACTCCACCGGTCATCCCGGCTGCTCCCTTGGTCGTTGTGCCATCCCAGCAGCTGTCTCCGGCGGCGACGGCCTTCACTCCCCATCATGGTGCAAGCACAGGCAGCCCAGTAGCCCAAAACACACTGGCCCCTTCAACCCATCAGCCCGACGGGGGGAAGGAGGAAGCTATCGACGCCGTCGAGGCTGTGTGGCTGAAGAACTGTCAGGGTCTGGATGAGGGACAACAGAGACAGTTAAAGCAGCTGCTGTTGGACTTTAAAGATAGCTTCGCTTGGGGGGAAGATGAGGTAGGACAAACGCACCTAGTTCAGCACGAAATAGACACTGGGGACGCCCGACCCATTAAAATTCGGCCCCGTCGTATTCCCCTTGCCAGGAGGGAAGCAGCAGACACAGCTATTGTTGACATGTTGCGGGCTGATTTCATTGAGCCATCAGATAGCCCATGGTCCGCGCCGGTCGTCATGGTGCCTAAGAAAGGGGGTAAACTTAGGTTTTGTGTTGACTACAGGGGCCTAAATTCTGTCACCACTAAAGACTCTTATCCCCTACCGAGGATTGATGAGTCGCTAGACCACGTGAGAGGGTCCTCGTGGTTCTCCTCCCTTGATCTGCGCAGTGGCTACTGGCAGGTGCCCCTCTCGCCAGGGGCACGTGAAAAAACGGCCTTCTCCACAGATAGGGGCCATTCGCAGTTCAAGGTGCTGTGCTTCGGGCTCTGTAATGCTCCTGCCACCTTTGAGAGGCTCATGGACAGAGTGCTGGCGGGGGTTCCGAGAGACGAGTGTGTTGTGTACCTAGACGACATATTGGTGCACGGCACATCGTTTGAGGGGGCACTGGGGGCAATTAGGCGAGTGTTGGAGAGAATCTCGGGGGCGGGGCTAAAATTACATCCGGGAAAGTGCCATTTCATGCAAAGGGAGGTGGCGTTCCTGGGGCATCAGCTGGGTGGTGAGGGCATCAGCACGATGCCAGACAAAGTAGAGGCTGTGAGGGGGTGGCCAGTTCCAGGGGGAAAAAAAGAGGTTAAGAGCTTCCTGGGGCTGGCATCCTACTATCGTAGGTTTGTGAAGGGGTTTGCGGGGGTAGCGGCTCCTTTGAACCAGCTACTCAAGGAGGACACTGTTTTTCAGTGGACCGAAGAGCACCAGCGGGCGTTTGAGGCCCTCAAACGGGCCCTGATGGAGGCCCCTGTCCTGGCCTCACCAGACCCGAACCGTCCGTTCATCCTGGACACCGACGCAAGCAATGAGGGGTTGGGGGCTGTGCTGGCTCAGCGGGGTCCTGATGGGGAACACGTAGTAGCTTATTACAGCAGGACTTTTGATAAGGCTGAAAAACGCTACTGCGTGACAAGGAGAGAGCTTTTGGCTGTCGTGGCAGCAGTACGCCATTTCAAGTACTACCTGGGGGGCCTGCCGTTTGTGGTCCGGACGGATCACTCTGCCCTGCAGTGGCTTCTCTCCTTCAAGGAGCCAGAGGGTCAGATTGCCCGCTGGCTGGAGGAGCTACAACCCTACGACTTCCAGGTGGAGCACAGAGCCGGCCTTCGCCACAGCAATGCAGACGCCTTGTCCCGCCGCCCGTGTGCTGAGGATGGCTGTGGGTACTGCGCCAAACGGGTGGAGCGAGAGAGAGAACTGTGCAGGGAGGAGGGAGTCACCGCCACGGTGAGTCAGCTGAGTGTGACAGAGTGCCGGGAGCTTGAGGCTGTGGATGTTGGGGAGTGGAGGCGTCGCCAGGAGGAGGACGCAGAGCTGCGTCCTGTGCTGCGGTGGGTGGAAGAGAGAAGACGACCGCCGTGGGGGGACGTAGCCCCTCTATCACCAGTCACCAAAGGACTGTGGGCTAAATTCACAGTCCTTAGAGTGGCTGAGGGAGTGCTCCAGAGGGGGTGGAAAAAGCCAGCGACTGGAGAAATTACGTGGCAGGTAGTGGTGCCCAAAAGGCTGCAGGGGAGCGTGTTACAGCAGCTTCATGGGGGAGTAGGCGCAGGGCATTTTGGGGTCTCCAAAACGTTAAAGCGCATGCGTAAAGGCTTCTATTGGGCCAGGCACAGGAGGGATGTTGAGGACTTTTGTAGGCAGTGCGATGAGTGTGCTGCTAAAAAAGGACCTCCAGGTCAGTCACACGCCCTCCTACAACAATTCCCAGTAGGGGAGCCCATGGAGAGACTGGGGGTAGACATAGTAGGGCCGTTTCCAACCACAGACAGCGGTAACAGGTGGATTCTAACCGCTATGGACTACTTCACCAAGTGGCCGGAGGCTTACGCTCTCCCAGACCAGGAGGCGGGGACAGTAGCTGATGCGTTGGTGGGGGGAATAATCAGTCGGTTCGGGGTGCCACAGTCTATTCACAGCGACCAGGGGAGAAACTTCGAGTCACGGGTGTTCACAGAGTTGTGTAGACGGTTAGGCGCGGAGAAGACGCGCACTACTCCGCTTCACCCCCAGAGTGATGGGTTGGTGGAAAGATTCAACAGAACATTAGCACAGCAGCTGGCCATCGTTACCTCAAAACACCAGAGAGATTGGGACACCCACTTACCGTTTATTCTTATGGCGTGTAGGTCGGCTGTTCAAGAATCGACTGCATGCTCCCCAGCACTACTAATGTTAGGTCGTGAGTTGCGCACCCCAGCCGAACTGACGTTTGGCCACCCTCCTGATAGTGGCGACCGGGTTTTGCCTGGCCCGGACTATGTGTGTCGTCTGCAGAACCGGTTAGAAGCGGCTCACACCTTCGCAAGAGAGCAACTCGAGAACGCAGGGGTGCGCCAAAAGCGCCACTACGACTCGCGCGCTAGGGGGAGGCACTTTGGAGCGGGAGAATGTGTGTGGCTTCACAACCCCACGCGCAAGAAGGGGCGGTGCCCAAAGCTGGACAGTGCATGGGTGGGGCCGTGTCTGGTGATAGAGAGAGTGGGGGAGGTGACGTACCGGGTGGAGGTCCCTCCACGGAGCAGGAAGGTGGTGGTCCACCGGGATCGATTGGCACCCTACAGAGGGTGGAAAACGGTAGGGAATGGGAATGAGGTCTCTGATGTGAGCCCACGGGAACAGTCTAACGAGGGGACTCTAGCGCAACCTGAGCCTGGGGAGGGGGCTGCTTCTTCGGAGGGCGCTGGAAATGACATTGGGGCAGAGGAGTGTTCTGGGGGTTCACCGGGGAGAGGCACGGGGAGGCCCAAGAGACTGATGCGACCTCCGGGTCGTTTTAAGGATTTTGTTGTGTAACCCTAGGGGCTAGGGTTTAGAAAGGGGGGGGGCTATGTAACGACCCGGTATTGTGTTCTGTGTTTGTGGGTGTGTTATGGTTCTCATGGCTACTAGCAGGGGTTAAATATGTCAGGACAGATGGAAAGGTTGGGGGGGTATGATGGGTAATCCCGCGGGATTTGGAAATGCATAAAGAGGGATGAGTGTCTCATATCTCCCTCTTCTGTTCGGGCCTTGATCTGTTCCTATGAGAGTGACCTTAACTCGACATGTATAATTGTGTACGTTCGGCATTAGCGGCGTGGGCTGTGGCCTGAACAATAGCCCAGTTTAGGAATAAACCTGTGTTCTGACCTGTACACCTGGAGTCCGTCTCTTTTCTCTTTAATGACCCAGCCGGGTCATTACAATATTTTAGAGTCTACAAAGTAGCCAACCTTTGCCTTGATGACAGCTTTGCACACTCTTGGCATTCTCTCAACCAGCTTCATGAGGAATGCTTTTCCAACGGTCTTGAAGGAGTTCCCACATATGCTGAGCACTTGTTGGATGCTTTTCCTTCACTTTATGGTCCAACTCATCTCAAACCACCTAATTTGGGTTGAGGTCGGATGATTGTGGAGGCCAGGTCATCTGATGCAGCACTCCATCGCTCTCCTTCTTGGACAAATAGCCCTTACACAGCCTGGCGGTGTGATGGGTCATTGTCCTGTTGAAAAACAAATGATAGTCCCACTAAGCGCAAACCAGATGGGATGGTGTATCGCTGCAGAATGCTGTGGTAGCCATGCTGGTTAAGTGTGCCTTGAATTTTAAATAAATCACTGACAGTGCCACCAGAAAAGCACCTCCACAACATCACACCTCCTCTTCCATGCTTCATGGTGGGAATCACACATGTCGAGTTCATCCGTTCACCTACTCTGCGACTCACAAAGACACGGCGGTTGGAACCAACAATCTCAAATTTGGACTCATCAGACCAAAGGACAGATTTACACCGGTCTAATGTCTATTGCTGGTGTTTCTTTACCAAGCAAGTATCTTCTTCTTATTGGTGTGCTTTAGTAGTGGTTCCTTTGCATTTCGACTATGAAGGCCTGATTCAAGCAGTCTCCTCTGAACAGTTGATATTGAGATGTGTCTGTTACTTGAACTCTGTGAAGTATTTATTTGGTGTGCAATCTGAGGTGCAGTTAACTCTAACACATTTATCCTCTGCAGCAGAGGTAACACTGGGTCTTCCTTTCCTGTGGCGGTCCTCATGAGAGCCAGTTTCACCATAGCGCTTGATGGTTTTTGTGACTGCACTTAAAGTAATTTTCAAAGTTCTTGAAATGTTCCATGTTGGCTGACCTTCATGTCTTAAAGTAATGATGGACTGTCATTTCTCTATGCTTATTTGATCTGTTCTTGCCAAAATATGGACTTGGTCTTTTACCAAATTGGGCTATCTTCTGTATACTACCGCTAACTTGTCACAACACAACTGATTGGCTCAAACGCATTAAGAAGGAAAGAAATCCCACAAATGAACTTTTAACAAGGTACACCTGTTAATTGAAATGCATTGCAGGTGACTACCTTATGGAGCTGGTTGAGAGAATGCCAAGAGTCTGCAAAGCTGTCATTAAGGAAAAGGGTGGCTACTTTGAAGACTCTCAAATATAAAATATATTTTGATTTGTTTAACACTTTTTTGGTTTCTACATGATTCCATGTGTTATTTCATTGTTTTGATATCTTCGCTATTATTCTAAAATGTAGAAAATAGTAAAAGAAAGAAAAACCCTTGAATGAGTAGGCGTGTCCAAACTTTTGACTTGTACTGTATATAATGTATTGTCATAAACAGTTTACTTTTAATGGTATCATTTGCCTTCCAGACTACTTCACAGGACTGAAAATGAATTAATTATTTGTCACTAAGCGTAAGTAGCTGTAATAAAAACTCATTGAGCACATTACAAGGTCAGTAACAATCAAGACAACTAAAGGCACAACAATCTTGACACAAGACAACAAGGATTAAATTTCCCTTTTTATTGATGGTAAAAAATAACGTATGAATTGAGGGGGCAATGGCTCAAGCATACATGTCATTTTAAGAGATATATGAATGATGAACATTACAGTTTGGGCACATTACATGGCGGGGGCAAATCAAGACCCCTTGATAGCAGTCAAGACACAGTGTAACCTTTCAAGCCTACTTAGTGAGATAATGCATCATTTTTTTGCCATTGGAACACAGAATATCATGTCTCTCAGGCTCAAGCTTTGGGCAGTACTTGTGTGCATGCCTTATAGTGCTTTCAATATTTGACAGATTAGTCAACCGATGTCCATTTACTGAAACCATGGCAACAAACTTGTTCAGCCCTCATTCCTCCTCTGTTGAGACAAAGAGTCAGTTGAGAGATCCTCCTTCCGGCTGAAGTCTTACACAAGGGCCTGGTTCATACACACACATCTAACAGCTGTATCAGTAAACATTGCGGTCTCAGAGGAAGCTGCAGTCTCTCTCGTTCGAACTCTGAGGCTTGTCAAACTAAGTAGAGTGTTGCTGATACTAACTGCTAGCTGGCTGGCACAGCTCAGGCTAGGTCCAGTAAAATCCAGGACCTGAGAGGAAGAGGCTAGTTGACATGGCAACAAGTAGAGAACCAAGGTAGTAACAGTCCACAGCGTTCATGAGAGAATATATTTTTTTTATGTAACCTTTATTTAACTAGGCAAGTCAGTTAAGAACAAATTCTTATTTACAATGACGGCCTACACCGGACGAACCAGGACGACGCAGGGCCAATTGTGCGCCACCCTATGGGACTCCCAATCACGGCCGGTTGTGATACAGCCTGGATTCAAACCAGGGTGTCTGTAGTGACGACTAGCACTGAGATGCAGTGCCTTTGACCGCTGGGCCACTCGAGAGCCCCAAGATAGATGAAATGGGAAGGAAAAAATAGATAACATGGATCCAGAGTAGTGGAATGAGACGTGTGTGTGTTTGTGTATGTTTTTGTGTGTGTATGTAATATACTAATGTGTGTATCACAGGACGTTGGTGGAACCTTAATTTGGGAGAACGGGCTCGTGGTAATGGCTGGAGCGGAACAGGTGGAATGGTATCAAATGTATCAAGTCAAACACATGGATTCCATGTTTTTGATGCCCTTTAATTCACTCTGTTCCAGCCATTATTATGAGCCATCCTCCCTTCAGCATCCTCCTATGGTGTGTGTGAGATAAAATGTACATTGAGTCAGTGTCTTTGAAATGGAGAGAGAGAGTATGCAAGCTTGCGAGAAAGAGTATGCAAGGTTGACTAGACAATCTGGAAAAATAATGGACAGGGATTATGAGGTAGTAAATAAATAACAATATACAGTACTTATAAATGCATCCTAGAGACAGACAGAAATTCAGTTCTTCCCTTGCCTCAAAACCCACAATACATCTTCATCACTTCTTCTTCTTCTCCTGTGTGAAATCGAGCCAGGCGTCCAGCAGTTTCTTTCTGCAGTATATCTGACAGGCATCCACCTGCACCGCCACCACTATCACCAGGTACATGACGGTGACTTCCGCCCAGCCGAAGATGAAGCGGTAGGCCTTGCCTTGGCAGTAAAGCTCCTGGGCCTCGCCGAGCATCTCCATGGCGCCGTAGAAGAGTAGAGCGATGGAGAACAGGCCTGAGCTGATCATGGAGATCACCAGGTAGCTGATGTTGTTCTTGGACAGCGACAGGCTGCTGGTGACCAGTGGAAAGAAACTGATCAGGTAGGGGTACTCCCATCTGTAGTGATTGGCCGCCGGGTCGCTGGGCACCAGGTCGAGTTTGCTGATGGTCACCTGGGCCACGGGCCACAGCAGAAGTTGGACAAAGTTGAGCTTCCGCAACTCCTACTTTATCAAGGCACTGGAGGCACAGAGGAAAAAGGGGAGAGGAGGGTTGAGACAGTATGTTTAATGTTCCGATAGAAAAGTAGGCAGACAAGACAGACAAGCATATGTAGCGTGGTTCGTTCTGCGTTGTGTAATTCTTAATGAAGACGCTGCCACAACTGATGGTCTGCTCGTTGAAATCTTTTTATTTGCCCTGCACACGAAGAGACAACACACACGTTACCCTTGGTGCAGTCACAGCTATCCGGCACCTTGCTAGCCGAGGGTCAGGCAAAAGAGCGCCAAAAGGAATTAACAGGTGCTGCGTGCACACTCGCTGCACAACAGCATATACAAGTAAAACTATACAGAACATAATTCTGACAAAATAAAAGACATACCTGCACACGAAGAGACAACACACACGTTACCCTTGGTGCAGTCACAGCTATCCGGCACCTGCGCGAGCACATGTACACTCACTCAACCACTGTCACAAGTACTTAGAAGTTACAACAGATACCCCAGTCAGTGAGCTCTGTGAAACTTGTTAACATAAATTCCTACACTGTCCACACTATAACAAACGTATGGTTGCAAAACAGTACATTGTATAACCTTATGACGGTTTTATATTAAACAGTTTCGGAGCCAAGGACAACATACCTTGCTAGCCGAGGGTCAGGCAAAAGAGAATGATAAAGTGGTATGGGGATACAGATAACCCGCGATGGGCCAAACCAAAATATACAAAACTTTTACAATCACTTGTATGTACAATATTGGTATGAAAAAGTGTTTGTACACCAAATAAAAACATTAGCTATGCAGCTGTAATTAAATAAAAAAATACACTGAATTATTATTATTATTACCAGATTATTAACATCCCCTCTTGACCTGGCCTATTTGAATTGGTCCTTGTGTGCAATTTGGTGCGTAATCTAGGGGAACAACATCACACTGCTACATTCACCCCCACTGTTTTACACTAGATTATAGACCCAAAACAAAACACATTACCTCAAAGGTAACAAAGCAAAGAAAGAAAAAAAATTCACACCCACAGGGCGACAGAGTAACCCAGTGTAGTCCCTTAATTCTAGACCCACAAATGGTCGATCAGCTGAAAAGCTATCCCGCGAAGGATTAGGAAAAATAAGGGGTAGCTAATCCCTTATTCAACCGTATACGAAAAATGCCATATACATTTTATGCCGATGGACTACACACAAAGTTACATGAATTGTCAAATATATTAGACAAACCCACAAATCATTCTAAGACATGCTTAGATTTCCTACATTCCTACAAAAGAAAAGGTAGGCAATATCCTACCGTCACTGAGAAAACAAGAACTGTTTCATTTCCTGTGTAGACATAGTTTGGATTAACCTATCCACTGGCTTAATAAGTCTACCCAGTCTAGTCCGAACACCCTCACCCACAAACCTAGCAGGAATGTCACAGACAGCACTAACCCTGCTCAGAGGTCTAACCTCAGGATGGGGAGTACTACAGATCCGCATCTCCGGAGCCAGCACACTTTCAGTTACCGACTCAACACTAGTAGTGTCAGACGACTGATCAGAATCCTGGTAGATTGTCACAGACCACACTGACGAAGCATCTTCAACCAAGGTAACATCATCCACACTGAATGGAGTTTCGCAATCAGAACTCTTGTAGGCTTCGGGGATATCTCTCTGGTCCACTTCTGCTGAGCACACCTCACTTAAGGGGACTTCATACGGTTGTTCCACCTCACTTCCATCAGCCGGGACTTCACCATCCTCTTGGAGTATCCTCCCAGAAGACTCAGGAAGGCCTGCTACCCAGTGGACAGTCCTGGCGTCACTCCCATCCATTTGGCTGGACATTGCAGACATCTCAGAGATCACGTCACCACTCGATAGAGATCCGTGACCCTCAGGTTCCTCCCACGAAGGTAAAGGCAGAAAGTTGACTGGCATAATCAGGTTCCTATGCACAGTTTTGATGCGTCCAGTGGTAGGGTGTTGGATACGATATGTGTTCAGTGAGCTGTTCTTTGCAACCACTATGTACACCACACTCTCCCAGCGATCAGCCAGTTTCTTCTTGCCCCTCTCCCCCTTGTTAGCAAGTAGAACTCTATCTCCCTTCTGCACCGAGTGACCCTTAGACCGTCTGTTGTAGACCTCGGCTTGTCTCTTTTGTTGCTTACTGGCATGCTGCTGGGCCAATGTCATGGCCTCTCTCAGATCCTCACCCAGAGACTGGACATACTTATCCACATCTACTGTGTCCCCATCCAACAGCACACTTTCAAACATAACATCTACCGGCAACCTAGGGGTGCGTCCGAACATCAAGAAGAAGGGTGGAAACCCAGTAGTCTCATGAACAGTGCAGTTATAGGAGAATGTCAATGTGTTCAACATCTGAGGCCATTTAGCCTTAGACCTAGCTGGCAGAGCTCTAATCATCCCACCCAGTGTGCGATTCAGACGTTCTGCTTGACCGTTACCCATGGGATGATAAGGTGTGGTGTGGGACTTTTCAACACCAGATAACTGAAGTAATTCTGCAATAAGTAAACTCTCGAAGTTTGCACCCCTGTCAGAATGGATGCAATCAGCGAACCCATAAATGCAGAAGAAATTATTCCAGAGAACACGAGCAACAGTCTTAGCAGACTGGTTTGGACATGGATACGCACAGGCCAGCTTAGTAAAGTGATCAGTCACTACTAACACATCAATAGACTTGTTGTTTGAATCTTCGGCAGTCCAGAAATCAATACACACAAGTTCTAAAGGTGCCGTTGTCACAATGGAGACAAGTGGGGCTCTTGCTTCAGGCTCAGGTGCTTTACTCAACACACATCTCTTACAGTGGGCCACATATTCCTTGACATCCTTCTCCATAGATTCCCAGTAAAACCGCTGTCTCGTGAGCCACAATGTGCGCTGCTGACCCTGATGACCAGCATCATCATGAACTCCCTTCAACACAAGGCCTCTCAAAGACACAGGTACGACATACTGGAATATTTTCTTCTTACTCACTGGGTGTTTTGAGACACGATACAGAATCCCTAACCGCGTGGTGAGTTTCCCCCACTGTCTTAGAGTATAAACTGTTTCTTTAGCTTCAAAGACTCGCTCTCTCCTAGATGGGCGCCGGCCTCTATCTACAAAGAACATTACTCTGCTGATGATAGGATCCAGTGACTGGTTATCATACAGCTCCTTGTGTGTAAGGACAGGTAAAGGGCTCTGACCCATGGACATCAACTTCTCAAGGTGCTGCACATGTGAAACGGACCTCACTGTGGCACCATCATCCCATCGGCGATGGGCTTGGAGGACAGCAGACACCTCTTCACAGGAAACCAACCCACTGACATCGTCTCCAGCTCTACTCAACTCACTCCCAGGAGCCATAGACGTTCCACAGCCAGCCTCGGGCTGCTCACAGGAGAGACGGAACATGTCTTGTACATCATCCAGTCGAAGACCTCTGGCTTCCTCCAGCAGGACATCATATGGAATTCTTGTCAGTCGGTGCAGAACTTTGGGGCGGACAAATGGCTCTCTGCTCAAAGCATCAGCAACGACATTCTTGGGCCCTGGTATGTACTGGATATCAAAATCAAAAGGTGCCAGCTTTGCAACCCATCTCTGCTCACATGCATCAAGTCTCGGCTTTGTAAGAATATATTTGAGTGGATTGTTGTCGGTCCACACCGTAAACTTATGCCCTCGCAGCCAATGGCTGAACTTATCATGAATGGCCCATTTCATGGCTAGAAATTCCAGCCGGTGAGCAGGATACTTGGATTGTGCATGATTAAGAGATTTACTAGCAAAAGCTATTGGCCTGGCTATGGCCTTCCCATCTTGCACTTGGGATAGTACCGCTCCCAAACCACTAGTAGATGCATCAACAGAAAGCAAAAATGGCTGAGAAAAATCTGGATGAGCCAGCAGTGCCTGGTCAACTAGTGCTGCTTTCAAAGCTTCAAAAGCGAGTTGACACTCGGCAGTCCAGTCTGCAGCAGTGAGCCTGCGAGAGGGACCAGGCCTCTTTCTGCCCTTGCCTCTCCTAGGCTTCTTCTGACCTGTAGTCAGCTGAAACAATGGCCTAGCAACCATGGAACAATTCTCAATGTAGTGTTGATAGTATACTACCATACCAAGGAAAGAACGGATTTTGCTAGGAGACGGAGTGACACCATCAGCTTCCATCATCTCACTCTCAGTCACATTCAAAATGGTTTGAATCTTAGCAGGATCAGTGGCTACGCCCTCCTGAGAAATGATGTGGCCCAAAAACTTAACAGACCTCCTCAAAAACTTGCACTTAGACGGAGACAGTTTAAGATTGTGCTCCTGCAACCGCTGGAAAACCATCTCAAGTCTCTGCAGACTCTCTTCCTCCGTCTTAGCAAAAACCATCAGATCATCCAAATAGCAAAGGAGACTTAGAAAGTTTTGGTCCCCAAAGATGGTCAGCATCATTCTCATAAACGTAGCCGGGCTGTTGCAAAGGCCCTGAGGCAAACGATTGTACTCGTGCAGACCTAAAGGAGAGGAAAAGGCAGTGTATTTCTTATCCTCTTCATGCAGTGGCACATTGTAGTACCCTGATGTCAAGTCCATTGTGCTGAAGAAGGCATTACCTCCCAGCGCCGCCAGTACATCAGCCTGATGAGGCAGGGGATGAGCATCCTTCACTGTGCGGGCGTTTAACCACCTAAAGTCAGTACATAGACGCAAGTCCCCATTCTTTTTCCATACCAGCACCAATGGTGAGGCATACTCGCTGCTGGATTTTCTGACGATTTCCTTTTCCTCCATATCATCCAGTGTTTCCCTGAGTTTTTGGTAATCAGCTGGAGAAAGCCTACGATAAGGTAATCGAAATGGGCGGTCATCAGTCAGCCGTATGCGATGGCAGAACTCTTTTGCCTCTCCACAATCCAGGCTATGTCTAGAGAACACCGTGTCATACTTCTCAATTAAACCGACAAGTTTGTCTTTCCAGAACTGTGAGACTGGACACTCCTCAACCGACAGGCCTTGAAGTCCAAGATTGCTCAGTGTACTGTTTCCATTAACTACACTGCCATCAACTGAACTCTTGGCTGTAAGACTGCCATGTGAGCTGTCACATTGTGCTTTTGCCACGTTCTGGTAAGCAGCTTTCTGCTTGACATCATCAAAATCCTCCAATGCAATACAAGGGTACACATCTGCCACTTTAGCATTTCGTCTCAGGGTAACTGGCGAAGTTGTTGGATTCACAATCTTCACAGGGAGCCATCCATCCCCCCACAGAGGCGTAACTACTCTCCCTACTAGTATGTGTCGATTCACACAACGAGACGTGCTGGGTTCGACAACAACAGTACTGCCCACAGAGAGTTTTGTCTTTGGGGGTAAGCGGCCCCACACAAGATGCTCACTCATGGGTTGGAGCGTTACTGCCCTCTTCAACTTAATGGTGCCCACTTTATCTGGGATGGAGTCTCCTCTCCATCTCTCCAGATTTGATAGGAGACGCAGGAACTGGCTGTCCTCACACTGTCCAGAGGGACCTGGCGTACCCACCACCTGCCAGTAGCTGTCATTTGATTTGAACTGTCTAATCAGAGACTTCAACACGTTAGTGCCAACAATGAGTTCATCAACCTGCCCATCTACAATCAGCACTGGGACTACATAACTGAAGCCATAAAGCTGTAGTTTCAAGTCACACATGCCCACTGGGCTAGTTTGCGTCCCACCACAACCCACCAGTATGATGTCTGAAGGAGCTAGAAAGTTCCCCTCTACCACTCCTGCCTCCCTCAACCGAGGTACAATATCTGCGCGCAGAGTAGTAGCCATGGACCCACTATCTAACATCCCCTTCAGCTCAACTTTATCCTGTACTAGCACGGTGGTGTAAAACAAACTGTCATTCTGAGAAATTCTCATTGTGTTCTGAAAAATTACTGTGTTGTTCTTGGGTACTGACTCACAAAAATAAGAATAAACAGATTGGATATCATCATCAGTGGAGGAAAAATTAGACTGCCTCACATTGCCCTCCTCAGAATGGAGGCTTTCTAGTTTTCCTGAGACCTGCCAGTCTGCCCACATACAGGGCTCTTTCGCTTCCCAGTCTCACTACAGTCAAAGCTCATGTGGCCAGGAGAGAAGCACTTGAAACACAGCTGGTGCATCTGACAGTGAGCTTTGGTCCAGTGATTAGTGCTTCCACAGACAGCGCACTCACGCTCACGTTTGGGGAACTGTTTACGGGGCCCTCTGTTCACAGACTGAGTATTGCTGACAAGAGCCTTCTCTAGCATAATCAAAACCTTCTCTAATGTCCCACCCTCAGATACAGACTGGGCCTGTTCTGGTTCACGGCCACATCGAGAAAAAGATGACACATTAGGTCTGCTCTCAGGATCCACTTCCTCCTGGGGGGAGTCGAAGACAGCAGCCACCTGCTGTGAAAGTTGTGTTCTACATGCTTTACGCTCCCTTAACAGTTCATCCAAACGATCCTGTACCTCACTGGCTGTCCAGTCACGAAGGGGTTTGCATTTGAACACTTGGGCCAACTCTTTATCAGGACAGTTACGTACAAACATGACTGCCAACTCTGAGCACTGATTGGGCAAGGTTCTACCCTCACTTACAAGGTACTGTTCAGCTGCTTCTGCAGCTTTGTTAAGCCTAATCCAGAAATCTAGTGGACCCTCATTAGCATATGGTCTCATTGAATAGAAGTCAGCTAATGGCATACCTGAGTAGACAGTATCCCCAAAGTGTTGCTTGAGAACACTGAACACTGCCTTAACATCTGTGACAACAGGGTTGTTACGCATCCAGACTTTGGTCACATCCCGTGCCCTCCCCATGAGCCTAGACATCACCTCCCCAACATTCTCAGACCCAGTGTAACCCCTCTTCTCTAGGTAGACTCCCATTAGCTCCTCCCACTCCAGGACAGAGTACTTATCTGAGCCATCACCCCTGAAGAAAGGTGGAGCACTAACCTCTGACTTCACAACCAGATTCAGCTTGGACGCATCAATAAAAGTTGACCCACATTGTTCAGGCCGGGGAAACTGCTGTGATTGGTCAGGGGAATGGGCAGGAGAAAGACTTGAAGCCCCAGGCTGCAGTAAACTCGCCCTGATAGATTCTCCTATCTCTGAACCAATCTGCTTTATAAGGTCACTAAGCTGACTCGGTGTCCCATTATTACTGAGGACTGGGGACAATGGTACATCAAGAGACAGAGGTGGGATACCCTGGTCAGGTGGAGTAAACAGCCTACCCCTCCCAGTGCTTGTAAACTCAGGACTAGCAGCCACTCTACTCCCAGGAGCTGACTGTACCAATGGTGTAAATGCATGGACACCCCTCCCTCTACCCACACTAACCACACCAAAATCCCCAGCATAACTCATCTTATGGACTTGAGAGTCTTCCATGGCTCAATAGAGAACTAAACTACAATGTAATTTACTGCATACAAATACAAAAAAAAAATGCAATAAACAAATTCCCTCAAAACATGCAAATAAACGCCAATACAATTATCTAGTGAATATGCTACATTCACCTTCACTATTTACAGTATACATTCACTTATAGCAAACCATCAACAAGTGCGCATGCGCGGGTCGCACATCTCCTCCACATGCACAGCTCCGGTGGTCAGCTTGAGCTAACCAGTCGGCAGGTCGCGGCACCAGTTTGTAGCGTGGTTCGTTCTGCGTTGTGTAATTCTTAATGAAGACGCTGCCACAACTGATGGTCTGCTCGTTGAAATCTTTTTATTTGCCCTGCACACGAAGAGACAACACACACGTTACCCTTGGTGCAGTCACAGCTATCCGGCACCTTGCTAGCCGAGGGTCAGGCAAAAGAGCGCCAAAAGGAATTAACAGGTGCTGCGTGCACACTCGCTGCACAACAGCATATACAAGTAAAACTATACAGAACATAATTCTGACAAAATAAAAGACATACCTGCACACGAAGAGACAACACACACGTTACCCTTGGTGCAGTCACAGCTATCCGGCACCTGCGCGAGCACATGTACACTCACTCAACCACTGTCACAAGTACTTAGAAGTTACAACAGATACCCCAGTCAGTGAGCTCTGTGAAACTTGTTAACATAAATTCCTACACTGTCCACACTATAACAAACGTATGGTTGCAAAACAGTACATTGTATAACCTTATGACGGTTTTATATTAAACAGTTTCGGAGCCAAGGACAACATACCTTGCTAGCCGAGGGTCAGGCAAAAGAGAATGATAAAGTGGTATGGGGATACAGATAACCCGCGATGGGCCAAACCAAAATATACAAAACTTTTACAATCACTTGTATGTACAATATTGGTATGAAAAAGTGTTTGTACACCAAATAAAAACATTAGCTATGCAGCTGTAATTAAATAAAAAAATACACTGAATTATTATTATTATTACCAGATTATTAACATCCCCTCTTGACCTGGCCTATTTGAATTGGTCCTTGTGTGCAATTTGGTGCGTAATCTAGGGGAACAACATCACACTGCTACACATACAGACAGATAAGTGCACAGACAGATATGATTACCTCAACTGGTACTGCGGGGCCACCTTCTCTCTGTGTTTGAAGTCACTCGCATCAGTACCTGAAACTTGAGGGCCCACACGAGACATCATGGTAACAACCTGCTTCCCTGAAAACCAAGCAACAAACAATCATTAATCTTACTAGACTAGTAGGCTTGGGGCTCTACTCAAACCTTAGCGCTGAAATTCAATTGAAATGTAAAGGCAATGTTTCCGCGTTGGAGTGGACGGCAATCATGTTGCATATGTCAGCTCAGTTGGAAATGGCCTGTAGCCCTTTCCTGCAGTCAATGACAAAAAGCACCCTCTTTGGCCTCATGGGTTGAATATTATTAATATTTTTGATGATTTCATAATTAATCAATATTATATATTTTTAAAACGACAACAATCTGGTGTTTCTATGTAAAACAGTTTTGTTACATTTCAGTCTTCTATGATGTTCTGTATAAACAGTGTAATATTGGGATGCAAACTCAAAATGTAATACATTTCAACTCTATATCTGACATGGTACAGGTGTCTTCTTTTTTAAAGCCCATAACCATGTGTGTGAGGTGTATCCTTTTGTTTCAAAGTAGATTTGTTTAAGACTACAAAGAATCACTCTGTGCGACCCTGATTTAGCCCACTGCAGTTAAAGGCTACATTTACGAGATTGAATAGAGCCCCAAGTGTGCATTTTCAGCAAACATTCTAGAAGATTATATGTAGTAACTCTATATCCAAACCAATATATTTAATGTCGTTTTTTTAAGCCCACATCTGATCCTTTAATAATATGTGTTTTTCACATGCATTTCATTCAAAGAATTGGTTATGCAGACACACACACCGATGTGATGATCAGGCTTCTATTTCTACCCTAAAACAATTGAATATTAAAAGCTCCTCTATCCTTGAAGTAAAAAAAAAAATCAAGAACAATGTCATTTCAATAAATATGACTGGCCCAGCAAGTAGCTACATCTATTGAGCCCAGCCAGTGTTACCATATTCGCAGTTTTCCTGAAAATTGGGCTACTTTGATAACGATGTCGCTGAGTTGGTGGAAATTTGAAATGGAATTTGCATCTGTTGGCCATCAAGTAGGCTATACATTTCTATGCAGTTGCAGGCTACTGTAGCCTACCATTTGATACAATAAATATATATCGAAATTACAATATCACTGGAGTTATTGCAAATCAATTTGTGCCACTTGTGTAGCCTACCTTGACCTGGCAAACGGATTTAATAAATAGCCTAATACTCAGTTTGTTGTTGTAGCCTTGTGTTATTATATAATTATTAATGGCGATATTTAATTAATTAAATCGGAAGTTATCAATTGTGATAATCGTAGCTCCGCACAATAAAAGCAGGGTGAACAGATGACAGTGACGTGTGCGCGCACGCGCGGAAGATCAGTCGCAGCCATCCCTTTTTTCCCACTGAGCTTTTTTCTCGCAGCATCCTTTTCAAGATATGTGAACTGTTGGTAAGAAACCAAAACATGTATTTTTGTGTTTTGCGGAAGAAAGAAAGCACCTCTTATTATGAGGAAATACATCTCTATGTCCCCATAGATGTGCCTGAAAACTATAGGATGGATCTAAGATATAATAGACCATTTTAATAGTCATCTGAACGAGTCAAGGGACAGTAGCCTATCTGTCTGGCAGCACAGTATCCTCATCTCTACACCATATGGCATATCCAATCAGCTGCAATGATCATGACTATAGTTAATGACTGCATTATTAAACCAGAGCAAATTTACTGTAGCCTAGATCAGGAGCAAGTACAATTCGTTTATTACATTTGGACTGGTGAACTGCACTTGTCTGATGTGCACTTATTATGGTCCCACAATGACATAATACCTGTCTTATTTGGGCTCCCGAGTGGCATAGTGATGTAAGGTGAGGCATCTCAGTGCAAGAGGTGTCACTACAGTCCCTGGTCCAAATCCAGGCTGTATCACATCTGGCCGTGATTGGGAGTCCCATAGGGCGGCTCACAATTGGCCCAGTGTTGTCGGGTTGTGGCCGGGGTAGGCTGTCATTGTAAATAAGAATTTGTTCTTAACTAGTTAAATAAAGTTAAATATAAATAAAAGTCTTGATATACACTGAGTGTACAAAACTAATTAGCCTCTACCGCTTCTCTCTCCCGGATTAGGGATCCTCATCAAAAAAGCTGACTAGCATAGCCTAGCCTAGCCTAACGGGACAGGGATATCATATAATATAATTTTCATGAAATCACAAGTCCAATACAGCAAATGAAAGATAAACATCTTGTGAATCCAGCCATCATTGTCACGATCGTCTTCGTGAGAGAGAGAGGACCAAGGCGCAGCGTGTGCAAAATACATCTCTTTATTTTGGAAGAGAGAAAAAACACGAAACGAACACTATACACAAACTAACAAACGTGAAGCTAAATAACGTAAGTGCACAGACAAGCAACAAACGTTCAACATAGACAACACCCCACAAAAGCCTACTGCCTATGGCTGCCTTAAATATGGCTCCCAATCAGAGACAATGAATGACAGCTGTCTCTGATTGAGAACCAATCTAGGCAGCCATAGACATAACTAGACAGCACTACTCTACTCTGCCCCATACACATACAACACCCCTAGACACTACAAAACACATACATTCCCCATGTCACACCCTGACCTAACTAAAAAACATAAAGAAAACAAAGAATACTAAGGCCAGGGTGTGACAATCATTTCCGATTTTTAAAATATTTTACAGCGAAAACACAATATGTATTTCTATTAGCTAACCACAATAGCCAAACACACAACCGCATATTTTCACCATGTTTCCACCGCATAGGTAGCTTCACAAAACAGACAAAATAGAGATAAAATTAGTCACTAACCAAGAAACAACTTCATCAGTCTTATAACATATTATACAATACATTTATGTTTTGTTCGAAAATGTGCATATTTGAGGTATAAATCATAGTTTTACATTGCAGCCACCATCAAAAATAGCATCAAAGTAGCCAGAATAATTACAGAGAGCAACGTGAAATACATAAATACTCATCATAAAACATTTATGAAAAATACATGGTGTACAGCAAATGAAAGATAAACATCTTGTGAATCCAGCCAATATTTCCGATTTTTTAAGTGTTTTACAGCGAAAACACAATATAGAATTATATTAGCTTACCACAATAGCCAAACACACAAACACATTTATTCACCACAAAGGTAGCTTTCGCAAAAAACAGCAAAAGATATAAAATTAATCACTAACCTTTGGACAACTTCATCAGATGACAGTCTTATAACATCATGTTATACAATACATTTATGTTTTGTTCGAAAATGTACATATTTATAGCTACAAATCCTGGTTATACATTGTGAATACGTAGCAACGATTCACCAGAATCTCCGGAGATATTTTGGACACTCACCTAATCTGACCAAAGAACTCATCATAAACTTTACATAAAAATACTTGTTGTATGGCAAATGAAAGATACACTGGTTCTTAATGCAACCGCTGTGTTAGATTTTTTAAAATAACTTTACCATAACATACAGCTTGCGTTATTGTGAGACAGCACTCACCAACACGGCGGAGAATAGGAGTCAACATTTTACACAGAAATACGAAATAACATCATAAATGTTTTCTTACTTTTGCTGAGCTTCCATCAGAATGTTGTACAAAGATTCCTTGGTCCAGAATAAATCGTTGTTTGGTTTTAAAATGTCCATTTCTTCTGTCGAATTCGCGCCACAATGCTAGCCAAGGTTGCTAACATTCCCATCCTCTCTTGGCGCAATGAACGGAAAACTCCAAAAGTCCCAATAAACGTTGAATAAACTGATAAAACTCGATTGAAAAAACCTACTTTATGATGTTATTATCATATATATCAAATAAAATCAGAGCCAAAGATATTCGCCGTGTATACCGAACGCTTTTCAGAAGACAATGTCGAGCTCCCCCGCGCGTCGTCGAAGACAAAGAAAATACCGGACCTGTCACTCCAAAAGCTCTTATTCGACCTCAGATCAAGCTAGACACCCCATTCCACCTTCCACTGCCTGTTGACATCTAGTGGAAGGCGTATGAAGTGCATTCATATCGATAAATAAAAGCCAGTTGAATAGGCAGGCCCTGAAACAGAGCCTCGTTTTCAGATTTTTCACTTCCTGTATGGAAGCTTGCTGCCAAATGAGTTCTGTTTTACTCACAGATATAATGCAAACAGTTTTAGAAACTTCACAGTGTTTTCTATCCAATAGTAATAATAATATGCATATTGTATGATCTAGAATAGAGTACGAGGCAGTTTAATTTGGGCACGATTTTTTCCAAAGTGAAAACAGCGCCCTCCTATTGACAAGAAGTGTTAAGAACACCTTCCTAATATTCGGCCTCAATTCATCAGGGCAAATGACATCAATAAGTCTATTTTATGGAAAGAGCATAATGTTCATACTGTTTCGTATACTCTGTGTATTTTGAAAAAAATTGTAACAAAGGACCTTCTAGTTAAATCATCTTTATTATTGTTTTAAACAACATCAACAGTATAACAGTAAAAACATTACAACTCTGGGTTTCTTTTGGTTTACTGAAATCTTTAGCACCATAGGCCCAAATAAAGAAAGAAAACTGAATTCATATCTGGAGTCAATTTTCAAAAAAGAATGTTTTAACTACATTTTATGCCACTTCTGCACATTTAAAATATAGGAGGTCAGTAGTCAAAATAATACATTATAGTGATAAATGCTGCAGAATTTTTTCTCCGTCAAGCGTATTGTGCTGGGGCCCTGGGGGGGTAGAAGGGTAGAGGGGAGGGGTGGAGGTGGGTGAGGGAAGGGTGGATGGGTTAGTTATAGGGACATGGGTGAGGGAGAAGGAGAGGGAGGGGCATGCAGGAAGGCATTTTCACCGTTTTTCCACTCTTTTTTAATGTTCTACTCTTTGGGTGCGTTTGTAAATTCACTCTGGAGTTCCAGAGAGCGCTCCAAGTGTAATCTGGCCATTCGTAAATTCAGAGCATTTCTCTCTCAGAGCGTTCAGCGCACACACTGGACGCTGGCCGAGGAGTAAGGCTGATCTGAGCGTTCTGACCTCACAACGGCAGTCAAGCACCCAAGCTAACTGGCTAAAGCTACTTCCAGACATAAATGAGAGAGCCTCTCTCTCTGACCTTTTTTATCCGACCTAGCAGATTTGGTTAGGCTGTTTCTATGTTATCCAGAGCATTGGTGACTGTAACTGTGCTGCTGGCAACAATTTAATTACGCTTTTTGCCAACGTTTACTGACACCGGCCATATTCCTTTTTTTCTTCTTTTTGTCTTTTAACCCCTTTGACATCAACGTATTCATTATCCTTAAATCTTAACCTCCACATAGAGTACCTATAATCAGATTATTTCAATTCTGTACTGCTGAGCCAAGAGGGATTACACACCTTTTTCATGTCTAACATTCATTCAATTATCTTATTCAAAAGTTATTCAAAAGAATCACAATTGATTATCAATGTATCTCTTACTTACAGAAACGTTTAGGCCCCTCTTATTAATGAGGGTCTGGGTCTTGGACAGATGTTTTTCATACGTCTGCCATTATAACACTACTGCTTTATTCAGCTGACACCCGACACATACAGCAATAAAAGGGTTTGTAAGGACAGCAGTGGTCTTCCAATTTTTGGGTACAATAGTGTCTGTTGGAGCCTTATTCTTTACTTGCCACAAGAGGCATTGCTTTGCACAACACTAATACACCCATAATACATTATTTTGCCAACCATTTAATGCGACAAAATCACCCTTATAAACATCACAGATGATGCTTGTCTGCAAAAGTTTAAAAAATAATCAAACAAATCAATCAAAAACACAACAAGAAAGTTACGCAACAAACTAAAACGTGAAATAAACCATTGCACCACTTTATTTGAATCTTGAACTCTATTGGTTTTCAGTTGCCTTTCTATAAGTACTGTAATAGCACATTGCAGGTGCCATTTTACGAGGAATTATATTTGTTTTCTTTAGTTATTCAATTTACATTCTTTGCCACAGTTTCATTAATGACAGCTGCCAGTTTGCAAAGGAACATGTAGGGACTTGAGAAAACACTACAAGAGATACATCTCTTTCCACATCTGTCTGTGCAGCACTTTAAATTAAACTGATACATACAGTTGAAGTCTGAAGTTTACATACACTTAGGTTGGAGTCATTAAAACTTGTTTTTCAACCACTACACACATTTCTTGTTAACAAACTATCGTTTTTGGCAAGTCAGTTAGGACATCTACATTTTGCATGACACAAGTAATTTTTCCAACAATTGTTTCTAGACAGATTATTTCACATATAATTCACTGTTTCACAATTCCAGTGGGTCAGAAGTGTACATACACTAAGTTGAATGTGCCTTTAAACAGCTTGGAAAATTCCAGCAAATGATGTCATGGCTTTAGACGCGTCTGATAGGCTAATTGACATAATTTGGGTCAATTGGAGGTGTACCTGTGGATGTATTTCAAGGCCTACCTTCAAACTCAGTGCCTCTTTGCTTGACATCATGGGAAAATCAAAAGAAATCAGCCAAGATTTGCTCCTAAGTCTGGTTCATCCTTGGGAGCAATTTCCAAACGCCTGAAGGTACCACTTTCATCTGTACAAACAATAGTACGCAAGTATAAACACCATGGGACAACGCAGCTGTCATACCACTCAGGAAGGAGACACGTTCTGTCTCCTAGAGATGAACGTACTTTGGTGCAAAAAGTACAAATCAATCCCAGAACAACAGCAAAGGACCTTGTGAAGATGCTGGAGGAAACAGGTACAAAATAATCTATATGTACAGTAAAACAAGTCCTATATCGACATAACCTGAAAGGCCGTTCAGCAAGGAAGAAGCCACTGCTCCAAAGCCGGCATAAAAAAGCCACACTACGGTTTGCAACTACACATGGGGACAAAGATTGTACTTTTTGGAGAAATGTCCTCTGGTCTGATGAAACAAAAATAGAACTGTTTGGCCATAATGACCATCGTTATGGAAAAAGGGCGACGCTTGCAAGTTGAAGAACACCATCCCAACCGTGAAGCACAGGGGTGGCAGCATCATGTTGTGGGGATGCTTTACTGCAGGAGGGACTGGTGCACTAAAGAAAATAGATGGCATCATGAGGGAGGAAGACATCAGTCAGGAAGTTAAAGCTTGGTCGCAAATGGGTCTTCCAAATGAACAATGACCCCATGCATACTTCCAAAGTTGTGGCAAAATGGCTTAAGGACAACAAAGTCAAGGTATTGGAGTGGCCATCACGAAGCCCTGACCTCAATTCTATAGAAAAATTGTGGGCAGAACTGAAAAAGGAGGCCTACAAACCTGACTCATTTACACCAGCTCTGTCAGGAGGAATGGGCCAAAATTCACCTAACTTCTTGTGGGAAGCTTGTGGAAGGCTACCTGAAATGTTTGACCCAAGTTAAACAATTTAAAGGCAATGGTACAAAATACTAATTGAGTGTATGTAAACTTCTGACCCACTGGGAATGTGATGAAAGCTGAAATAAATTATTCTCTCTACTATTATTCTGACATTTCACATTCTTAAAATAAAGTGGCGATCCTAACTGAGCTAAGACAGAGAATTTTTACTAGGATTGAATGTCAGGAATTGTGAAAAGCTGAGTTTAAATGTATTTGGCTAAGGTGTATGTAAACTTCCGACTTCAACTGTACATATGACTACATTTGCAGTGTTGTAACGTTGTAACACTCTTAAGAACGGTATATAGATACAGAAATCTTTGTACCACAACATAAATGGTTATAAAAACTGCATATATGTACATTCACTCACACACATACACACTCCTCTCTCAGATTTTCCCAGGGACGGTTCGACGCGTCCTCCCATCGCTGTCGATCTCAACAGCATCAATCTCAACAGATAGTTGATGTTTAAAAAAACCCATATACATTTAAAGACTTCTATAATCAATGCTCAAATTTCTCCAACATTTTCTCCCTCTGTCACTGTCTCTTCCTCTCTATAGTTGTTGTTACATAGGGTACAACAAGTACCCAGAGAAGGATGAGTGGACGTATTGGCCAGCGTATAGTCCTGCGGCCTGGTCCGAGGGTAGCTGGAGGTACACGGTGTCCCCGGGCTGTAGAGGTAACACTGCGCTCCCCGACGCCTGATCCAGGAATCCCTTCTTATACTCGTCATACGTGTACATCACAGGCTCATCGTTCCTCATCAGCGCCACCCACACGTTGGCCCCTTTGCAGTGGACGTGGTAGGCAAAGTAGTAGATCCCGGGCATGTCGCAGGTAAACACGCCTGTCTGGGGGTTGTAGTTCTGACGGCCGTTGTACAGGATCTTGTCGAACACCACAGGCGTTCCCACTGGTGGGAAGGGTATGGTCACCAGAGCCGTGAACGCGGGCATCTCCAGGCCATTGGCGCCCATCACCTCTCCACTGTTTCCTCCATATTTCCCTTTCTTGCCATAGCCGGCGGTCTTGACTCCGTCCAGCCCAGGAGGAATACCCATCTCAGGGAGGACTGCTCCCATGTTAGGGGAGAGGGCAGGGGGTCCGGGTGGGCCTGGGGGACCAGGTAGACCTGGCTGGCCTCGATTTCCTGGTGGTCCTCCAGGACCTTCTTTACCTGGAGGTCCAAGAGGACCAGGAACACCTGGGTTTCCGTTACCCTCAACGCCGGGAAGACCAGGTAATCCGCTGTCACCTTTAGACCCGGGGGCACCAGGAGGTCCGATCGGCCCACCTGCACCTCCCAGACCTGGAACGCCCTTAGGGCCTTGGGGACCCTTCTCTCCTGGAAGTCCTCCCTCTCCCTTTGGCCCAGATAGGCCTGGAACGCCAGGGGCGCCTGGTAACCCTTTGTGTCCGCCTTCCCCTTGGGGTCCTACAGGCCCAGCGGGACCCCTTGGCCCTGCCTCTCCTCCCTCTCCAGGGAAGCCATTCTGACCAAGCAGTCCAGGAGGACCAGGCTCACCCTGGCCACCTGGCAGCCCCTTTTGCCCTCCCTCTCCAGCCTCTCCTTTTGGCCCTGGTTGGCCAAGACCTCCAGGGGGTCCCATAGGGCTAAGGGGACCAGCTGGTCCGATTGGTCCAGGTGGTCCAATCACACCTGGAAGTCCTCCATGGCCTTTGTCTCCCTTTGGTCCTGGGCCTCCGGGCATCCCACCCATCCCTTTATCTCCCTTGGGTCCTGGGAATCCTGGTTTTCCAAATCCGGGCAATCCAGGCTTCCCCGGCAAACCTGGAGAGCCTGGGTGCCCTTTCCCACCGGGCATGCCTGGTTGTCCAGGCAGACCATTCTGGCCTGGTTTCCCTTGGCCTGGCAGCCCTGGTGGACCGGTCTCGCCCCCCTCTCCTGCTGGTCCAGCCAGCCCCTGCTCTCCAGGAGGGCCTGGTTTCCCTGGTCCTCCTGGTGGCCCCAATATACCATTCATTCCAGGCTTGCCCACACCGGGCATCCCTCCCTGGCCTGGAGGTCCAGGGGGTCCTGCTGGCCCTTTGTGGCCTGGCTGTCCTGGCTGTCCAATTCCCTTGTCACCCTTGGGTCCTGGTAATCCTGGTAGTCCCGGCAGGCCCTTATGTCCTGGTTCCCCCTTGGGTCCTGGTTGTCCTGGCAATCCCCCAACCCCTGGTTTTCCTATCCCCGGGAGACCTGGAGGACCAGGGGGGCCCGAAGGCCCTGGCTGCCCCATATGACCATCTCCACCGCTGGGGCCCAGCTCTCCAGGTACACCTGGGTCTCCCATGCCCCCTGGCTTGCCTGGAATTCCCGGGAGTCCTGGTTTGCCTACACCAGGGAATCCTGGGGGACCAGCGGGGCCTGGTTTTCCTTCACCTCCTGGCTGTCCTACCCCAGGAGGACCTGGTGGCCCAGAGGGTCCCTCAGGTCCTGCAGGCCCAGCTGGGCCCTGCTCTCCTGGCAGGCCTCCAGGGAGACCTCCCACAGCCCCACTGGGGATTGTCTGACCTGTAGGGGATAAGATGTCCAGTCAGTCTCAACATTGGAAGATCGCAGGCATAGCACAATATTCAGCACAAGAGCAAAATTAAGTACAATCTGCTTGTGTGTATGTCTTAACTAGAGTTAGGTTAGGTAATAAACATTGAAGATTGACATAGTCTCAACATAAACAACATACTATTGGCCTACTCCATAGTAGTGCGCTACTTTCAACCAGAGCCACAAGTCCTTTGAGATTGCCATTCGATCTCACCTTTGTCCTGTCCACTGTTGACTACCACACCTTTGCGGGGGTACTCCTTGCCCATGTGCATGGGCATCTGGGGGATCTCTTTTCTGTAATGGGGGTACTGCATGTGGGGCATCTCCTTTCCTGGCCACTGCTGCTGACGGTGCTGCTCTTTGCTGCCCATGCCCATGTGGGACAGGTGTGGCATAGGCTGGTGCTGCTGGGGTTGCTGCTGGTGCTGCTTGTGTCCGTAGTATACCCCTGTGTGAACGAGAGGTAGTACTGCAAGCTGAAACAGAGCCACGAGGAGAGGGGCTGAGAGAGAAGGCACGGCCATGGCCTGGGGAAGACAGCAGAGGACGACTATGTTAGCCAATCAGTAAATTGATCAATTGATCAAAAGGTCAATCAATGAGTCAAGGGAATCTAATTCACTGTCAGTATGTATTTTTCAATCAAATGCAAACAGTCAAACATACATACATGGCAATAAAAGCCATATAACTGGTAATATGAAAGCTTTTCCCCATAGAACGGGATTCATGCCCTGATACACCTTCGCATTGTTCTGGCTCCACCTACTGGACAATAAAGAGCAATATATTACACAGACAGCGATGCCCACAGCTGACTACAACCAGTCACTCAACACTTAACCATGGGCCAGCCTTTACAAAAATTGTATATATTGCCAGATGTAGGATGTGGTAACCACAAAACAGTTTTCTTTTTACATGCTCAATCTTGTAACAACACTGCTAACTGACTACATTTACATTTTACAGATGCTCTTATCCAGAGCAACTTCCAGTACTTAGTGCATATATTTTAATACTTTTTTTCTACTGTTCCCCCGTGGGAATCAAACCCACAACCCTGGCGCTTGCCATGCTCTGCCAACTGAGCTACACTTGACCTAGGCAGACAGTTGCCTAACACAATGTTTCCAATGCTGTTGCCTAGGGTCCGGTTTACGAGACTACTAACTGACTGAGCATTGCCTTGGCTTTCAAAGAGCTGATGGAGCAAAATGATAACATGACTAATAGCCCTGTTATCAGACATACTATCAGACAAACGAACTGACAAGGACATTTATACTTCACATGAAAGCTTCTGAAAATAACCTACCAGATCAGAAAAAAACTCAAATGCGTTTCAGCCTACAAGTCATAGCAGAAGAAAAAGCAATTTTACTCAAGATAGGGAGTTGGGAAAATCAATTATTCTCTGTTACGTTTAACATGTTCTTTCTTTCATTAAATAATGAATCATATAACGTGGCTGTTTTTGATGAGACTTTATGTGTGTCTCTGACCTTCTACTGTGAACCCTCCCAGATGTTCCTTGGAAATGAGGGTGCTCCATCAAGACTCAGCCACGGTATGACAAAGAGCATCAGGCCTGGAACTGGGAGATGGTGTATCTTGGCTTTGGTCCTCTTTTGTGTTACTGTAGCCAATTACTTTTTAACCCATTAAAACACGGTTAAAATTCCAATGCAAAATGTTGAGTTTGACTGTAATAGTAAAGATTATGTGAGAAGTAATACTGATTGATTGGTATGCAGTCTCAGAAATATGTTGTTATAGTGATGTACTTACAAAGGCTGGGCAATTTCAAGAATGCCATTGAACTGAATATGTTGTCACTTACTGTAGTTTGACTGTTTGATCTCTCTCACACACAGTTTCTCTCACACACTCTCTCTCTCCCTCTACCTCTATATATTTTTCTCTCTCTCCCTCACTGACTCCCTCTGTCACTGTCTATCCCTCACTCTGTCCCTCTCTCATACAAAACACAGAGCTCTGATGGTCAAAGTCTGTACTGTAGGCTAAACACCAGTATGTTAGAGATCAGCCCTCCAAACCAAAGCTTTTTGTTCAGAGAGCTTTCTGAGTTGGCTTGGCCAGTTAGGTAGCCAGTTCATTCCAATTGGTTGTCACAGCTGACCTTTGTGAATGAGAAATACTGATGGAAGAAGGATGGAACACATTTGTTGGAGAAGCTATTATTCTGTGTTTCTGTCAAATTCATACTTACCATAGAGTTCACACTTTCTGAAGATAAATAAAGACAAATTGCTGCTTTCTCAGGTTCTCTGGGGTTTTTACAGTATGTTTCCTGACAAGCCTCCGAATCACAGCAGCAGCATTTACAACACATACCATTTTAGAATAGATAGGCTACTACTTAAAAGTCATGCACAAGATTCAACCACAGGTATGAATGAATGATGTCAGAACTACTGACATACAAACATGTCTAATGCCGCAATGGAGGTCTACAGTGAGAAATGATACAGAGGGTATGGGTAAGTCAAGTCGTAAGGGATATCCGTTCCTGGTCAGTTCATGTGGTTGTGGTGAACTCCTAGCCTAACAGAGGTCCTGTTAGGTCCTCAGATGTTGGGCTGCAATTGTGACATTGTGAACAGGAGTCAACACAGATAGGTGCAGGCTATCTGAGAAATGTCACCCCATTCTTCCTCAAGGGAGTCCTATAATTCACAGAA